>NW_027168366.1:5000-36446 GCF_040954835.1 Lepisosteus oculatus
TGTTTTTCTAAAGGGGCCTCGCACTCTTTTCCAAGCAATGGTCACCATCCCCACCGAGTGTCACAATGTAGTCATGTCCTAGGACATCACCTGTTAGTCTCCATTTGTCTGCCACCAACACTTTAGGTTACGGAGTCACAACCGCACCCCGGAGACCAGAGGAGCCATTGGTGTTCTGGCGGCGCAGATTGGGCTGAAGGTGGGACGCTTGAATCTCGCTGTTGGAGGCCGTCTGAAACTGACCCAAGCCTTTCCCTTGAATTAAATGTAAATAAGAAATGAACCCCAGATGCACATGGAATCAATCACGTGTTTCCTTTGAGCCGTTTCAGAGACTGCTCCAGAGTTTACCTTGCACAGATGCGCAAAGATTAATGATGGGGGTGCACGCTTCCAGGCGTCTTACAACTGTAGGGACTGTTTAGAGACAATTCGTAGATTGTTCTCATTTCCCTCTATTCCCCGTGTTGCAGTGGTAGGATGACGTAAATTCCTGCTTCGACACGTAACGGCATTATAATCAAGTGCAGGAGCTGAGGGCTTTAGTTTTGTTTCGTTTTCCATGGCGTTCGTAAGCGCGCAAATCAAAGGCAATTCCTGCGTCTAACACGAATGTAAATGCTTTGGAAAGTGCAGTGTGGTGCAGCTTGTAAAATCCTTTTCCACATTTGTGGTTTGTTGATGTTTTTTCTGTCTGCCAAAGTTGCATTTTGACATCCGGACTGGGGGACTTCATCATTTGAACGTGAAGCCAGCCTTAAACCCTCTGAGGCATGTCTGTCTGCCGGCACGAATCTTGTGAAAGGTATTTTTTTTTTTAACGGAGAGCGACTTTAAAAAGGTTTCCGCAGCGACTTCGCACTCCGTGTTAGATTATAGGAGGAATGCGGCGGTAGCGAGCTCGCTTTTGTCATGGCCGAGTGGTTAAGGCGATGGACTCGAAATGCGTTGGGGCTTCCCCGCGCAGGTTCGGAACTTGCCGACTCCGGCGTCTGCCGCACGTCGCCTTGTGCCTGCGCGGCAAAGGCAAAGTGCCGCTTCTCCTTTCCCGGTACTATAAAAATGCTAAATCGCTTGGACCCGCTGCCATGGAAAGCAGTTCTTCAGATTACCACACATTCTGCGTTCGCACCTCTGGTGCTCTACTTATGCCTTTGAAAACCTAATGAATAAAGCTGAAAGAACCGACACGATATGTAGGTGCTCGTAAAGCACGCATTAAAGAACTGTTAACAGCAAGGGTTTCAGTGGGTTAACTGAGGAGAAGGCGTGATCGCTAATTGTTGACTTTTTATTTGGTGTTAGAAACACTCTTACTGTGCATGACGTGCAACAAATGTAGCCACAGAAATCGCATCACGCTTTCATGTATGCTATTGCAGACACCAACGTTGCCTAGATAGAAAACCGAAAAAGCCGTGGGTTTGCTTGTTGGTCTGAAGGATCTCTCTTCGAATCTCTATCATTTGTCAATGGAAGTAAAAGGCGCTGCAATCTCATACGTTCAGAATCAAACCCGCAGCTGTTGTTCGACTTTATTTCTTGACTAATTACAACTGAGTGTCGCATGAGCAGTTACGTAAACTTGTCTGGTATATTTGAACACAAATGCCGTTCTTCAATTAAAACTAACAGTACATTGTCAGTGACATTCAGTTCTATACAAACAAGAGACAGACAAGAGAATATTTCTACCTTTCATGTGGACTACGTGTTGACTTACTGATCGGAATAATTGAAAAGTTCGGGTTCATAGCCGATGCAGTGCGTGCTAATTAGAACAACAGCAACGCTGAGCTCTCAGCACCGTACTGAGCCCAGGTGTTTTTCTAAAGCTGTCAGGTGCAGTTCATTTACATGAAGGAAATCTCTTACTGGGTACGATTACAATACAGTAAGTAGCACAGGCTACTTAGGGAGTAGCCTGATGCGTTTAAAAACGACCCGAGCCAGGCAGAAGTCGAACCTACAATCTCCTGATCCGTAGTCAGACGTGTTATCCATTGCACCACTGACCCTGGTGCAACACTGCAGGACTGCAACCCGGTGAGCTCAGCACTGCAACTAGTAAAATACCCCCAGTCCATTCTTTTCCAAAAGTGAGAAACACCTGTTTTCTACATTTTGTCTGTTTTAAAACCATATCTCTTTAAACCAAACCAAGAGTTTGTCTTTTGCTCTGATATTCTGATTCATTTCGATTTCAAAGAAAAAAAAAACTACCTTCCAAAGCATCATAAAATTGTCCCTTCTTCCAGACTCTACTTCTCTCTTGTAGTAGTACAGCAGACCTTTCCAGGTGAGCAGATCACAGAGTCCGAAATGAGCTTCCTCCATCAAGCAAAGTACCTGAACATGACTCTGTCATCATAAAAGCGCCCCTGTAATAAAGAAATTCAATCTGAAATCAAGAGGGCAGTTGCCTACTGAAATACAAGAAGTCATCAATTTTAACCTAGCAACACATTAAAGGCTGCATCTATACAAGTACGATTCTAGAAATGCTCGCCAGATTACGTTTTAAGAAGGAACTGCGCTTCAGGTTCTGCCGAGATCTTAACTCGGATGGCAGGATTCAGAGTCCGGAGTGCGGACTGATTGCGCACGGAGGGTCCATATACTGTGGATCCCTCAGTGATCTTCCGCGTATTCAAACCGCCAGCGTGTGACTCCCCTGTCCCCGTGACCTCATTGCTCTGCTCTCTCCTCTGTGCAGCCGAGCCCGATTCACGGTAAAGTATCCTCTTTAAAAGATTAAGGAATGGGGTGAGCGTGATTTACCACCCTTTCAGCTAAGAACCCGACGTGCGCACCGTTTAAGCTGCATAGACTCGGTCGTTTAACTCTTCTCCATTAGCAGGGTTAAGGTTAAAGAAAAAAAACATTGCTGACTTCTTTTTTTTTTGCCAGCTGCTAGCGCTGATTAGCAAGGTTTGTATTTCATGTTTTGCAAGTTGCATCCATTTTAAGAAAAACAAGTCGTGTTAAAGACAGGAAATGAATACTTGCATTTAATTAAGTCTAGCCATAGGCGGTTATCCACTGGGATTCAGACCCAGGGTCTCCTGTTTACTAGACAGGCACTTTAACCAACTAAGCCACAGCGCCCTGGGAGTGCTGTCCTTTTGCAGCCACTTGGACACACCACTCAGACACATCTGCATTCGGTGTGTGCTCCGCCTGCTCGCTGAGCAAGTTGCCACCTTTACATACAATAGCAACATCGACACCAAGAGAAAGGATGACAAATGGCTTTTATCTGGAACTTTTCATGTCCAAGGAGCTCAATGTGCTTTCTGTGTACAACAGGGCCACTGAACTCCACGCTGGCCACTGAACCACAGCAGTGGCTTGCTGGCTTGACATCTCCCAAGGAAAATGTTGAAATCGCATGTGGAACAGGAAAATGACCCTCGAGTACGAGGGAAAAAAAAGAAAAAGATCATCTGGAGCGCGCCAACCCAGTTGGGACAGCCCAGTTTTGTTGACGAGGTGGCCGAGTGGTTAAGGCGATGGATTGCTAGTCCATTGTGCTTTGCACGCATGGGTTCAAATCCCATCCTTGTTGGTTTCCATGTCTGTTTCCATTCTGTTTTTGATCCCTATTGCTCAATGCACAGTGAAAGCATTGCATACATGTGTCTGACAATGAGAAATGGGCCCCTGAGACAGTCATTTGCCTGTTTCACAAATGATCGTATTTTACTAGAGATTCTGTTTGGGATTCAGATGTGCATTCGGACAGCAATCCCTTTCAAGAAATGATACGTTCTGGATGAGGTCAAAGGTGCATCATTTGGACACTTTGTGGGCTTGAAATACAAAGACAATCATGTTCTATGGTACAAGATAAATACAAAACTTAAGCTTTTATTATAATTAGATTTGTTTATAAAGCATAAGCAATCATTTATTACATTAATATATGTAAAAATAACATTTTAGCATCATACGTTTAGTATATTTAGTCCCTAATGCTGAAAGAAATGATCATAGAACATGACTTCTAACCTTACCTGCTGTGTTTTTGATCCCTATTGCTCAATGCACAGTGAAAGCATTGCATACATGTGTCTGACAATGAGAAATGGGCCCCTGAGACAGTCATTTGCCTGTTTCACAAATGATCGTATTTTACTAGAGATTCTGTTTGGGATTCAGATGTGCATTCGGACAGCAATCCCTTTCAAGAAATGATACGTTCTGGATGAGGTCAAAGGTGCTGGAACACTGTATTTAGGATGTGTTTGCAGTTATTCTGTGTTTCTAGCTTCAACCCAGTGATATATATATATATGCTCACTGATTTTTTGGTACATGCCCAGGGCAATAATCATTATGAGGATTTATTTCCATATGTGCTAGAGGTAGTGTTGTGAAATTCTTCAACACACTGGATCGCAGGTTTAAACCTGCACTCTTACTCCTTAAATACCAACAAATGCAGATATGTGGCAATCATATTGTAGCGGACACTCATTTGCCTGTTTCACAAATGATCATATTTTACTAGAGATTCTGTTTGGGATACGGATGTGCATTCTGACAACAATCTCTTTCAAAAAATGATTTTACCTTATCGCAGCTTTGCCCCTCTTGCCTCTTTGGAAAATATCTCCATCTTGTGGTCGTTGTTGGTAATGTTTAGACAATATCTCCATCTTGTGGTCGTTGTTGGTAATGTCTAGACAATATCTCCATCATGTGGTCGTTGTTGGTAATGTCTTCTTATGCCCTTTTTTATTTCAATTCTTTATTAGTTGATTCTAGAATCTCTACAATAGAGCTGAAAATATCAGTTTTGTAGCAGACAATATGACATTAGTTATAGTCCAATTAAGACTTTATTACCCTGTTTGTAACATAACAAATTAAAATTGATTAAAACTAAGTTTGGAACACCAGGGAACATAAAAAATGATTTTTAGGAAAACCATGAGGTTCTCTGTGTCCGATGCCTGCAAGGGGAGAAAGCTAGAATCCTTTGCTTTTTCAAAATTTGAAAATAAACATCATATAACAACAGCTTTCATTCCTAGGAGTGAAAAATAACCATTTTTGAAGACATATTAGTTTCTAAAACACTACAATAAAGTTAAAAACATCCGTTTTATATTACTTTTAGTATTTTTAGTGAAATTAGTCATTTATTGCACTATTTTTAATATAATCTCTAATTAAAAGTGAATAGAATTAAGTTTGGAGCAACAAGGAACACAAAAAAAAAGATTTTAAGGAAAAAAATGATGTCTTCTGTGCCAGGTGCCTGCAAGGGGAGAAAGCTAGAATCCTACCCAGGCTCCTGGAGTTCTGTCCTGGCTAAAGGAGGGTGAATCCATCCCCTTCAAAGCTCCATGAAAAAATGATCATTTAAAATTTGAAAAAAAAAAACATCATATAACAACAGTTTTCATTCATAGGAGTGAAAAACAACCATTTTTGAAGACATATTAGTTTCTAAAACACTACAATAAAGTTGAAAACATCCGTTTTATATTACATTAATTTTTGTGAAATTAGTCATTTATTGCACTATTTTTAATAAAATCTCTAATTAAAAGTGATTAAAATTAAGTTTGGAACAACAAGGAACACACAAAAAAAAGATTTTAAGGAAAAAAATATTGTCTTCTGTGCCACGTGCCTGCAAGGGGAGAAAGCTAGAATCCTACCCAGGCTCCTGGAGCTCTGTCCTGGCTAAAGGAGGGTGAATCCATCCCATTCAAAGCTCCATGAAAAAATGATATTTTTAAATTTGAAAAAAAAAAACATTATAGAACAACATCTCTTGGTCCACAGAGTGCAAAAATCCAACTTTGAAGAAAATCCATTGACTGATCCCCGAATCCTGAAGTTTCTTCGCATGATATCGGGCTTGCAACCACTTTCTGGAAAATTTTCAGCTCCATTGTAGAGATACTAGAATCAACTAATAGAGAATTAAAATAAAAAAGGGCATAAGAAGACATTACCAACAACGACCACAAGATGGAGATGTTGTCTAGACATTACCAACAAAGACCACAAGATGGAGATATTGTCTAGACATTACCAACAACGACCACAAGATGGAGATATTTTCCAAAGAGGCAAGAAGGGCAAAGCTGCGATAAGGTAAAATCATTTTTTGAAAGAGATTGTTGTCAGAATGCACATCCGTATCCCAAACAGAATCTCTAGTAAAATATGATCATTTGTGAAACAGGCAAATGAGTGTCCGCTACAATATGATTGCTACATATCTGCATTTGTTGGTATTTAAGGAGTAAGAGTGCAGGGGGTTTAAACCTGCGATCCAGTGTGTTGAAGAATTTCACAACACTACCTCTAGCACATATGGAAATAAATCCTCATAATGATTATTGCCCTGGGCATGTACCAAAAAATCAGTGAGCATATACATATATCGCTGTGTTGAAGCTAGAGACACAGAATAAGTGCAAACACATCCTAAATACAGTGTTCCTGCACCTTGACCTCATCCAGAATGTATCGTTTTTTGAAAGCGATTGCTGTCAGAATGCACAACTGAATCCCAAACAGAATCTCTAGTCAAATATGATCATTTGTGAAACAGGCAAATGAGTCTCTCAGGTGCCCATTGCTCATTTTCAGACACATTTATGCAATACTTTCACCATGCGTTGAGCAATAGGGATTAAAGATACCAGAGGTAAGGTTTAAAAGTGATTCTGAGGTGCAACACATCAGCGAAACAGCTAGGCATCTGAAATGCGGGGTTTGAGAGCCCTTCAGGGAACACCGTACCCTAAAGGTACCAGAAGTCCACTAGTATAAGCATTAAGTCACTGTCAGCCCTGTTGCAATGTAATTGCTACATATCTTCATTTCTTTGGTTTTTAAGGAGTAAGAGTGCAGGGGGTCTAAATCTGCGATCCAGTGTGTTGAAGTATTTCACAACACTACCTGTAGCCCGTCTGGAAATAAATCCTCATTCTGATTATTGACCTGGGCATGTACCAATAAATCACTGAGTATATATATATATCACTGTGTTGAAGCTAGAGACCTGTATGTAATAATATGATGCTAAATTGTTATTTTCACATGTAAGAAAACCGGCTCAGGGACGCCAAATATGTAATGTTGCCATAGCAAAATTAAATGTAGGGGGTCTCTGAAGGCACCAGTTCTGTAGGGTTTGGGCATTTACTGAGACAATTATTAATTGTAGCAGTAAATCACAAAGTTGATTCTTTTGATAGCTTTAGAATCCAACCATGTGACATAACTCAAACAACGCGCACACACAGGTACTAATACACGAGGATACATTTATTAATACATAAAATATGCATGTAAACCTAACAGATCTTATCAAGAGGGTTATCAGAATACAAAAGATATATATTCAGTCAGTTACGAAGTGTTACACATATCAAGAGGACATACGTTCAGTATATCATTCATTAAGACCGTTTCGTTAATGAACTTGGTTATAACTTCTACATTAGATACTCAAACAAGTACATAACTCTTAGGAATTAAATTGATATCAACTGGTTGGGATAACAATTGAATTCTCGAGCTGTAATGCATTGAAGTTGAATACTCATCCAATCTTTGGGGATTCAGATCTTCCTGCGGGCACAAAGAAACAGTTGCAGGCTGTTGCTGTCCAATCCGCGCTCTCTGGCTCCGTGCCAGGCTGTGCTGTGCGGCTTGCGACGCTGCACTGCTGATGCTCACTGTGGGCTTTAACTAGCAAAGTTTGTGCACAGGAGAAAAGATGACTGTGGGTCCCAGCAAGTCAGGAAGAGGACCGGTTCGTTTCTGATGAAGAGCTAGTTCTGAATAGTGATTCAGCTGTCCACAGTTCCGACCTGTTCACAAGGCCTGCTGCTGGTGCTAACCTCGGGTGGATCCTCTGGTTATTCTCTGGCAACCTCCGCTCTAGACTCTTAGAACAAAGGAAAGTTCTGGCACTCGTACACACTGGCCGTTCCGTGGTTGTCCGGGCTGAGTCTCAGGATGGTCAGGAGGCGCGCTGCGAGAATGTCCTGCCCTTGGGAGCCTTCTGCTCCTGGGCTGTCCTGCCCTGGAATTCTCCTTTGAATTCCCTTTAGAATTGTCCACAGAATCCTCTGAATCCTCCCTTCTGAATCTTACTGAATCTCACAGGCTCTCTGTGTTGCCTGTTTTTACCTGGAGGAACTTCAGCTCATTGATTGGCTGAAAGTTCCATGGGCATCAGAGTCCCACGTGGGTTACTCGGCCCTACCAGTCCCTGATTGATTGATCAAGGTGAGATATGAGTCACTTAGTCCTGACACTTAGTAATGCAGTCCAGATGTCCAACTGGCACTCCCTAGACAGATAGGCGCCAATGGATGACCATTGATCATGATAGCCAGGCTTAGCTAAGTGCATCCCCCTTTGGGAGCTGTCCTAGGACCTTAAATCACCCTGCAGAACAGTTTCTCTGTGGCTGCACCACAGAGATGAACAGAGAAATGGGGCCTCATTTGGGAAGGCTCAGAACACTTAATTCTGCCTTATTAATAAGCCTCGCCGCTACATATCCCCCCTTTTTGAAGGTCATGAGGTCCTGAGGCGTTGTTGCCTTCAAAACAAAACAGAGTTAAGTGATGTCCCTTGCCATTAGAACATTAATCTTAAATGTCCACATTACTCCTCGAGAATTCATACCGGAACCAGCGTTGGATACAAACAGGATGAATAACATCTGGAGTATGTATAAACACGGTAGGAGACATTATCTAAGTCTAGGAATTACACATCAGGAAGTTCACTGTCAATATCTGATACCTCTGTAGTACATATTTGGGGAGAAATCACTTCCTTTCTTTTGACATGCTACCTTTGACTCATTCATGCTACCCAGATTACATTTTGATGCAAGAGTACAGCATTCAGAGTACACTGTCAGTCATGATCCAGCTTCCCAGCAGCAGTGTTACAATAACAACAGTTCCTGTTCCCAGCCCCGCGATAAACCACAACATCTGTGTTGGGTATCTGCTTGGGTGGTTTGGAGGTTTGTTCCATTAAAGCAAACTAACTACCTGTACCTCTTCAGGGCTTACTGTTTCTTGGATTTCTATCCAATTCAATAGTGTGGCACCTGAAGGCATCCATGACCTCAAGTTTGGTCTTATGTTGTCTGGTTCCAGACCGTACAGTGTTAGGTTACCATGCTGTACTATGGCCTCCTCGGGAACTTGCAGGAAAACTGTTTGATTAGGTAGCTGCATTGTGGTAGCTGTATCATGCCTGTCACAAGTCATAGTGTCAGTTAAATGTGGTGTGCTGACCAGCCATTTACTTCCTACCTGCTCTTCATGGGGTTCATTAACCTCCCTCTGCTCGTTAGTAGCTTTACACCCTTCATTGGTGAATCGTTTAGACACAGCCAATGGATAGCTTTGGTGGCCATACCCATCTCAAGATTTGGAACCAAATTCAATCTTGGATTGCCTTCTGGGTGAGCTATGAGCGATGGGGTTAATGTCACATACTCCTCTACTGAGAAGAGTGGAATCAAGTGGGTTGGGAATCGTGCCGTGGTTAGACTAGCTACAGTGGCACTAAGCTCCCTTAATAGGTCTTGTGTCAACATTCTGGCCTGTTGCACACAAGCATAAACCCACTGTATAACACCAACAATCATGTCCACTGGTTGGGGAATAAGGTTTAACCCTGTTGCATAGGAAATTGCCTGTAGGGTTTTCCCTAAGCTTTCCAACTTTTGCTGCTGTCGATACAGTCTGTCACTACCCTCCGGCATCTCTGACCCCTGCCTTCTTGGGGCAGTCAGGGTGAGAGTGCCAGTAGCACACAAACCTACCAGAAAAAAGCAAACGTGCAACAGTGGCGGCAGCAATCAGTCCTCCCAAAAGTCTTTTCGGGTGGCTGATCCCAGTCATCTCCTTCTGAGTGACTGTCGCCTTTCTAAGCTGGCGCAGCGTGTACATGGTGTCTTTCTCAGTATGCCCTGTGGCATCTTGGGCACCAACATCCTGGAAATATGGGGAGATCTGACGCAGCTGCTGATGCTGCTCCTCCTTTTCCAGGGCATCTGCTTTTTCGATTTGTTCATGCCTGTGCTCTAGGAACCCTGCAGGGGGTGGTGCAGCGGTAGAGCATGCCTGACCCTCGGCTGAGTGGTCATCTGGAGCACCTGAGTGATCTGGGATTGTTACCCCATTCTCACTGTTCAGGTCCACCCTGCACACTTCCTGATTGAGGAATCCCTCTATCGGCATGTTTACAATCGTTCGCTGGGCGTGGGTGTAGGACACCTGCTCGCTCCCCCCTTCCCTTGCTAGGGGTTCAGGGAGCTGCCCCAGCACTGGGATAGCTAGTTCACTGTCTTTGAACTTACTATCACTCACCAGGCCCATGTCAGTGCAGGCGGGGATTCTGACACCCCTCTTTGCGATGTCCTGCACTGGCAGGCGGGTGACTTGACCATCCAGCTCCAGTCTGGCTGAACCACTGTTGGTCAGACTCAGACTGACAGACTGAGCTGGTGGCTGTAAGAAAACCGGCTCGGCTTTCATTCCCTGTCCCTTCTGGGGGACTGGGTGTGTTGGCAACCCTGCCGTTGAGGCAGGAACAATCAGGTCAGTCTCACTCACTACCTGGTAGTTGTGAGAAATAATGTTACCTGACTGCAGGTTCCCTGGGTCACAGCAGAGGGAATCGGCATCTGGGATCAGGTGTGTCCACAGCGCAGTAGTCTCAGCGTCCAGCTGGACCTCCTGTCTAACCTGTGAATGTTGCACCAGGGGCACCTGGCGGTGGCCCTGTGACAGCTGCTCAAGCAGATCCTTACTAATAGAGGACCTCTCAGGGCTAAGGGTGAGGGCTACATCACCAACCTGCTCTCCTGCCATCTGGATCCCTTCCACCACTGCAGGGTGGTGTTCCTGACCCCTCTTGGGTGCCAGGGTGCACAGGGAAAGCTCCTTTTCATCGCCAGGTGGGGAGATCTGCTCCTCTTTAGGGATGTAAAAGGTGTGTGCTTTACCTGGTGGATCAGGCGGCTGCTTGGAGCACCGCTCCTGTGGCATGGAGGCTGTTGGGACCTTGGCCGGGACACGACTTCCCTGTACAGTGCCTTGCGAAAGTATTCGGCCCCCTTGAACTTTTCAACCTTTTGCCACATTTCAGGCTTCAAACATAAAGATATAAATTTTTTATTTTATGTGAAGAATCACCAACAAGTGGGACACAATTGTGAAGTGGAACGAAATCTATTGGATTTTTGAAACTTTTTTAACTAATAAAAAAATGAAAAGTGGGGCGTGCAAAATTATCCGGCCCCCTAGCGTTAATACTTTGTAGAGCCACCTTTTGCTGCGATTACAGCTGCAAGTCGCTTGGGGTATGTCTCTATCAGTTTTGCACATCGAGAGACTGAAATTCTTGCCCATTCTTCCTTGCAAAACAGCTCGAGCTCAGTGAGGTTGGATGGAGAGCGTTTGTGAACAGCAGTTTTCAGCTCTTTCCACAGATTCTCGATTGGATTCAGGTCTGGACTTTGACTTGGCCATTCAAACACCTGGATACGTTTATTTGTGAACCATTCCTTTGTAGATTTTGCTGTATGTTTGGGATCATTGTCTTGTTGGAAGATAAATCTCCGTCCCAGTTTCAGGTCTTTTGCAGACTCCAACAGGTTTTCATCCAGAATGGTCCTGTATTTGGCTGCATCCATCTTCCCCTCAATTTTAACCATCTTCCCTGTCCCTGCTGAAGAAAAGCAGGCCCAAACCATGATGCTGCCACCACCATGTTTGACAGTGGGGATGGTGTGTTGAGGGTGATGAGCTGTGTTGCTTTTACGCCAAACATATCGTTTTGCATTGTGGGCAAAAAGTTCGATTTTGGTTTCATCTGACCAGAGCACCTTCTTCCACATGTTTGGGGTGTCTCCCAGGTGGCTTGTGGCAAACTTTAGACGAGACTTTTTATGGATATCTTTGAGAAATGGTTTTCTTCTTGCCACTCTTCCATAAAGGCCAGATTTGTGCAGTGTAAGACTGATTGTTGTCCTATGGACAGACTCTCCCACCTCAGCTGTAGTTCTCTGCAGTTCATCCAGAGTGATCATGGGCCTCTTGGCTGCATCTCTGATCAGTCTTCTCCTTGTCTGAGCTGAAAGTTTAGAGGGATGGCCAGGTCTTGGTAGATTTGCAGTGGTCTGATACTCCTTCCATTTCAAGATGATCGCTTGCACAGTGCTCCTTGGGATGTTTGAAGCTTGGGAAATCTTTTTGTATCCAAATCCGGCTTTAAACTTCTCCACAACAGTATTACGGACCTGCCTGGTGTGTTCCTTGGTCTTCATGATGCTCTCTGCGCTTTCAACAGAACCTTGAGACTATCACAGAGCAGGTGCATTTATACAGAGACTTGATTACACACAGGTGGATTCTATTTATCACCATCAGTCATTTAGGACAACATTGGATCATTCAGAGATCCTCGCTGAACTTCTGGAGTGAGTTTGCTGCACTGAAAGTAAAGGGGCCGAATAATTTTGCACGCCCCACTTTTCATTTTTTTATTAGTTAAAAAAGTTTCAAAAATCCAATAGATTTTGTTCCACTTCACAATTGTGTCCCACTTGTTGGTGATTCTTCACATAAAATAAAAAATTTATATCTTTATGTTTGAAGCCTGAAATGTGGCAAAAGGTTGAAAAGTTCAAGGGGGCCGAATACTTTCGCAAGGCACTGTATATCCGGGGAACAAGGAAATATTTTTATTTCTTGTCCAGAGGGAACAGAAGGAATCTCCACATAGGCTTCTGTGTTCGGTGGGCACTGTGTGAGCACAGTCTGCCTCTTGGCCCCCCTTTCCTTCTGTACAGAAGGCTTAGGAGCCTTGACCTGTTTCCACACTTTGCCTTTCTGGTGATCCACCAAAGGTTCCTCTCTGAGTCGCATGCCCTTTTCTTTTTCAACCCGTTTGAGCTTGCCGTGTGACATCAAACACCTTTCAACCTCAGTGTCAATCAGTGTCTCACAGTGTAAGACATCTCCCATGGCAGCCTTGAGGTAAAAGCTTCTTGCTTTTCCTCTGTGTTTTACTGCCTGCTCTGTGACTTCAGGGGTGGAGTCAGCACTCACTTGGGAGTGGCTGAATTCATCCAGGCAGGAACCCTTCTGCTCAATCAGATAGACTGAGGGAGGGAGAGGGGGCGGGTCTCCGCCTCCTCATGGAGAGTATCAGCTCATTCACGCTTCCGGCAGCCTTGGGGAGCGGTTGTCCCTGTCCTAATAAAGCTTGTTCAAGCCTGGCCAGGCGGGTGGCTACTGAATCCTTTTGTTCAGCTTTATCTAGCCCTTTCCCTCCCCCGGTGTTCTCATGGCACTTAGGACGCTGGGTGTGGTCCTGTGTGCATGCTTTGGAACGGGGCTTAGCCAGCTCAGGAGCCTGTGCTCCTTCGAGCAGGGGGGAATTAACCCTGCTGGCTCTGACGGCAAACACAGTCACTTTAACAGCTTTTTGCTCAGAGCGACTTTGGACATCATACTCCCAGGCTTTCTGCACGAATCTCTTAATATCAGTCATTTTCATGGTCTGTGCATCTGTATGCATTAAGATCATCTTTCTGACTGACGGGTGGAGATTCGCAATGAATAAACCCTTGAAATGTGTGTTCTCTTCGCAACCCTCATCATTTCGCCCTGCAAAATAAGTTCGTCTAAGTCTCTCGTAATATTCGCGAGGGGACTCTGCTCTCTTGTGCTTAATGTTAAGAGCGGCGGCTATCGCAGCAGTCGGGTCAATAAACGCACTGTTTTCTTCGATAAGTGCTTGACAAAGCTGCTCAAAATCATTACAGACTTCTTTCATCTGCCTAGCCATCCACTCATGTACAGCTCTGCTGGTAGTTTTCCTGACCAGAAACACTTTCTCCTGTTCTGTGGCGTTTGGCAGATACTGCAGGGTATACCTGAGGTCCTGAATATAACTCTCGATATTATTCTTTGACACTGCGGGGTCAAATCTCTCTATGTCCTTCGCTAGCTCTCTCAGAGAATGGAGATTTATCCTTCTAGCTTCTCCGCTGACGGAGATATGGAAGAGATCGTGGTCAGACCTGTCGCTGCTAGAGAGAGTGCTTAATAGCGACTCGAATTCAGACCTTTTAGCAACCATCGTTAAACTTAAAGAGTATTACTTTTAAGTACGAAATCACAGTTTTACCACAGAAAACCACAAGATCAAGTATGCAATCAACCCGGTAGATCGCAAAAGATCACAAAACAATCAAGCACTGCTTAAAGAGCAAGGGGAACTTTTTTTTCTTTCGGCTTTCAGCACACCGTATTGTTGTGTATGAAACCCGCGGCGTTTTATATTGAATTATTCCGCTTGGTTGACTCATTTCAGTCTTGCCACGCCCACCCAGGGACGCCAAATAATGTAAGAAAACCGGCTCAGGGACGCCAAATATGTAATGTTGCCATAGCAAAATTAAATGTAGGGGGTCTCTGAAGGCACCAGTTCTGTAGGGTTTGGGCATTTACTGAGACAATTATTAATTGTAGCAGTAAATCACAAAGTTGATTCTTTTGATAGCTTTAGAATCCAACCATGTGACATAACTCAAACAACGCGCACACACAGGTACTAATACACGAGGATACATTTATTAATACATAAAATATGCATGTAAACCTAACAGATCTTATCAAGAGGGTTATCAGAATACAAAAGATATATATTCAGTCAGTTACGAAGTGTTACACATATCAAGAGGACATACGTTCAGTATATCATTCATTAAGACCGTTTCGTTAATGAACTTGGTTATAACTTCTACATTAGATACTCAAACAAGTACATAACTCTTAGGAATTAAATTGATATCAACTGGTTGGGATAACAATTGAATTCTCGAGCTGTAATGCATTGAAGTTGAATACTCATCCAATCTTTGGGGATTCAGATCTTCCTGCGGGTACAAAGAAACAGTTGCAGGCTGTTGCTGTCCAATCCGCGCTCTCTGGCTCCGTGCCAGGCTGTGCTGTGCGGCTTGCGACGCTGCGCTGCTGATGCTCACTGACCGGCTAGTTAGTGTTGGCTTTAACTAGCAAAGTTTGTGCACAGGAGAAAAGATGACTGTGGGTCCGAGCAAGTCAGGAAGAGGACCGGTTCGTTTCTGATGAAGAGCTAGTTCTGAATAGTGATTCAGCTGTCCACAGTTCCGACCTGTTCACGAGGCCTGCTGCTGGTGCTAACCTCGGGTGGATCCTCTGGTTATTCTCTGGCAACCTCCGCTCTAGACTCTTAGAACAAAGGAAAGTTCTGGCACTCGGACACACTGGCCGTTCCGTGGTTGTCCGGGCTGAGTCTCAGGATGGTCAGGAGGCGCGCTGCGAGAATATCCTGCCCTTGGGAGCCTTCTGATCCTGGGCCGTCCTGCCCTGGAATTCTCCTTTGAATTCCCTTTAGAATTGTCCACAGAATCCTCTGAATCCTCCCTTCTGAATCTTACTGAATCTCACAGGCTCTCTGTGTTGCCTGTTTTTACCTGGAGGAACTTCAGCTCATTGATTGGCTGAAAGTTCCATGGGCATCAGAGTCCCACGTGGGTTACTCGGCCCTACAAGTCCCTGATTGATTGATCAAGGTGAGATATGAGTCACTTAGTCCTGACACTTAGTAATGCAGTCCAGATGTCCAACTGGCACTCCCTAGACAGATAGGCGCCAATGGATGACCATTGATCATGATAGAAAGGCTTAGCTAAGTGCATCCCCCTTTGGGAGCTGTCCTAGGACCTTAAATCACCCTGCATGAATAGTCTCTCTGTGGCTGCACCACAGAGATGAACAGAGAAATGGGGCCTCATTTGGAAAGGCTCAGAACACTTAATTCTGCCTTATTAATAAGCCTCGCCGCTACACACATATATTAATGTAATAAATGATTGCTTATGCTTTATAAATAAATCTAATTAAAATAAAAGCTTAAGTTTTGTATTTATCTTGTACCATAGAACATGATTTTCTTTGTATTTCAAGCCCACAAAGTGTCCAAATGTTCTATGATCATTTCTTTCATCATTAGGGACTAAATATACCAAACGTATGATGCTAAAATCCTGAAAAAAGGATAGGCTCCATTTCGTCAGTAGATTGGAGTCCAAAACTGATTTGGGTCAATATACATTACCTTTGAAGATAAGGTACAGTCTACTGTAGGGAACCATCAACTTAGAAAGCATTGGCCTTCCCTGGGGGTCAGGTAGGTGCAAAAGATAAACCTTTATCCTATCTTTATCTTAAGATAAGTGTCCAAGCAGTATTTTTCCAAGTTTCACCAAGCTCATCATGTTGCCATAGTAGACAAAGTTCTATAAAATGTTAAATAACTTTAGAAAAAAGCATCTTGGTCTTTCAGTACTGTACAAGGTGAATTAAACTGTCCCTGGTAATAAAAAGTAATTAGAAGCATCCCAGAAACATCCCAGCATCCCAGAAACATTCTAGAAACATTCTATCTCTAGAAACATTAGCTGTTTTATATCATGTAATTTAGTGTGATGTTGTCAGAATTCAAGGACATTATCACACACAGAAATTGGTTCAGTTAAATCTAAAAAACACACCTAAACATGGGTTTAAATGTAAAACAGAAGTCTTACCTCTTGTCAAAAGATTTAATTCAAGAAGCGATGTAATAAATGATTGCTTATGCTTTATAAACAAATCTAATTAAAATAAAAGCTTAAGTTTTGTATTTATCTTGTACCATATAACATGGTTTTCTTTGTATTTCAATACCACAAAGTGTCCAAATGACACACTACATGATATAAGGAAGATTATCACATGCATATCGGTATTATCTTTCTTATGAAAATGCATTCCTTTCATTACATTTTACTTTTTAAAATGAACTCAAATTGTGTATAATGTAATAATGTAAGTAGAATAGATTCTAACAATATAATGATCCAGTGTGTTGCACTACTTCACTGCTTCACTGCTCTATGCCGTCTGGAAATAAATCCTCAGACTGCTCACTGCCCTGGGCTTGTACCAATAAATTACAGGAGCACGTCTATATATCACTGCGTTGAAGCAGAAGACACACAATCACTGCAAACACATCCTAAATACAGTGTTCCAACACCTTTGACCTCATCCAGAACGTATCATTTATTGAAAGGGATTGCTGTCAGAATGCACATCTGAATCCCAAACAGAATCTCTAGTAAAATACGATCATTTGTGAAACAGGCAAATGACTGTCTCAGGGGCCCATTCCTCATTGTCAGACATATGTATGCAATGCTTTCACCGTGCATTGAGCAATAGGGATTAAAAACACCGCAGGTAAGGTTAGATGTCATGTTCTATGATCATTTCTTTCAGCATTAGGAACTAAATATACTAAACGTATGATACTAAAATGTTATTTTCACATATATTAATGTAATAAATGATTGCTTATGCTTTATAAATAAATCTAATTAAAATAAAAGCTTAAGTTTTGTATTTATCTTGTACCATAGAACAAGATTTTCTTTGTATTTCAAGCCCACAAAGTGTCCTTTGATCTCTTATCTGTGGTAATCCACAATGACCCCGTTCTTCAGGTGATTCATCATGTCCTCCCTCGTCTGTTGAGAGGCCATCCCGATCTCTTCTGCCGTGGCATGCTTCATACACGCTCTCTTGAAGTGAGCAGGAAGCTGATCAAAAGTATTCAGGCACATCTTGCACACCAGGGGAATCCTCGCGGGTTTCCTTTGAAAATAAATAATACCATCTGTGTATAGAAACAAGCTAAGACTGATTTCTTAAATTATCCTTAAAATTCTCTCTCATAGTTTGAGCATAATGATTTTATTGCATTTATATAAGAATTGCTCATTGCTCCAAAATAAATAATGGTTTCATAAAAAAGTGAACACTTACTTGGTCTCAGTCACAGACTTTCCAATAGAAGCCATTGTGGAGTTCAGCAACTGCAGGTCCTAGAAGTGGGGAAGGAATTTTAAAAGAGAAATTGAATTACAATACAGAAGGAATGGCTGAGGGTTCACTGAAATATATAAATATACAAATTCCAAAGACTGAGTCCATATAGAAACAACTACTTTTCATTTTCAGTATAAGAAAAAAAAAACATTATCTTCCAAAGCATCATAAAATTGTCCCTTCTTCCAGACTCTACTTCTCTCTTGTAGTAGTACAGCAGACCTTTCCAGGTGAGCAGATCACAGAGTCCGAAATAAGCTTCCTCCATCAAACAAAGTACCTGAACATGACTCTGTCTTCATAAAAGCGCCCCTGTAATAAAGAGATTAAATCCAAAATCAAGAGGGCAGTTGCCTACTGAAATACAAGAAGTCATCAATTTTAACCTAGCAACACATTAAAGGCTGCATCTATACAAGTGCGATTCTAGAAATGCTCACCAGATTACGTTTTAAGAAGGAACTGCACCTCAGGTTCCGCTGAGATCTTAACTCGGATGGCAGGATTCAGAGTCCGGAGTGCGGACTGATGGCGAACGGAGGGTCCACATACTGTGGATCCCTCAGTGATCTTCCGCGTATTCAAACCGCCAGCGTGTGACTCCCCTGTCCCTGTGACCTCATTGGTCTGCTCTCTCCTCTGTGCAGCCGAGCCCGACTCACGGTAAAGTGAAAAAAAAGATGCCCTCAACGTGAGATATACTCTGGAGCGAGGATAGATGTTACCTTTTTATCATTGAACAGGATGTATGTGATGTGGCGACTAGGTTCAATTTTGTATCCTCTTTAAAAGATTAAGGACTGGGGTGAGTGTGATTTACCACCCTTTCAGCTAAGAACCCGACTTGCGCATCGTTTAAGCTGCATTGACTCGGTCGTTTAACTCTTCTCCATTAGCAGGGTTAAGGTTAAAGAAAAAAACATTGCTGACTTCTTTTTTTTTTGCCAGCCGCTAGCGCTGATTAGCAAGGCTTGTATTTCATGTTTTGCAAGTTGCATCCATTTTAAGAAAAACAAGTCGCGTTAAAGACAGGAAATGAATACTTGCATTTAATTAAGTCTAGCCGTAGGCGGTTGTCTGTAATGACCAGTTCTGTTCGAGAAGACACAACAAAGAAGGCACCGCTGGGATTCGAACCCAGGATCTTCTGTTTACTAGGCAGGCGCTTTAACCAACTAAGCCACAGCGCCCCAGGAGTGCTGTTCTTTTGCAGCCACTTGGACACACCACTCAGACACATCTGCATTCGGTGTGTGCTCCGCCTGCTTGCTGAGCAAGTTGCCACCTTTACATACAATAGCAACATCGACACCAAGAGAAAGGATGACAAATGGCTCTTATCTGGAACTTTTCATGTCCAAGGAGCTCAATATGCTTTCTGTGTACAACAGGGCCACTGAACTCCACACTGGCCACTGAACCACAGCAGTGGCTTGCTGGCTTGACATCTCCCAAGGAAAATGTTGAAATCACATGTGGAACAGGAAAATGACCCTCGAGTACGAGGGAAAAAAAAGAAAAAGATCATCTGGAGCGCGCCAACCCATGTCCGGACAGCCCAGTTTCGTCGACAAGGTGGCTGAGTGGTTAAGGTGATGGACTGCTAATTCATTGTGCTCTGCAGTCATGGGTTCAAATCTCATTCTCGTCGCTCTCCATGTCTGACACATGTGCCTGTTTGACGTCGGCCCTCCTGTTGCTTGCTCCGGTGCTAGAGCCGTACATTTTCTAGCGGTGGCTGAACATGGTATAGTAGGCCAACGTCGGTATCGAGCAGTGACAGTAACAGTACTTACTGCGCCCCATAAGAAATCGTTTGTCCCTGTTCAAAAGAGATTGTGCGATGTCCTGCGGCGTTCGTAAAGCAAACCTTTGACAGTTTGAAAAGAGGAATTTATTCTGCTTCCTGTGCGTGCAGTAGTTACAAAGTTGAACGTCTTTACACGATCTGCTGCAGTTTTCAGTGGGCGGGCTTTGTCAGATGGCTTGAAAAAACGCACTGTGTTTCGGCTGAACTCCACACTCATGAGCAGTGTCCTGCATGTTTTCTGTGTATAGCTGTCTTTTAACGCATACAGAATTCATTTGAAATCATTGATTTCTCCAATTAACAAGGGTCCCTTTTTGAACCTGCGAGAAGCATTCTTTCAATGTAACAGATTTACTCCGGGGAAAGCCAGCATGACATTGAGAGTAGCTCAAGCTTTCAGCACCCATATTGGACTGCGTGTATGCAGACACCACTCAGAATCCCCTGTAAGATTCTCCCTCAATTCCGTTTTTCAGTGCTTTAGCTCTTTCAAAAGGCTTCGCTTTGCTAGTCACAATCCAAGGCTCATGATAGCATTTGAAAACATTCACCACTGCGTTGGCCGGGAATCGAACCCGGGTCAACTGCTTGGAAGGCAGCTATGCTCACCACTATACCACCAACGCATGCCCACAGGAAGTCTGCAGGACACCACCAGAGAATGCTTTTTTAAAAAAAAATTTTATTAAACATAGAATTTACAAATACAAATACAACAAGAGGATCAGAGTCATGTACAAGAGAAAAAAAATGCAGCAGAAAAAAGCATTTAACTACCAGAGGTAATTAAGTAATTATGTGATCAAATTGTATATTTTACATGTATCATATTTTCCTTGCTTTAATATTTCTCAATTATTTATAAACTTTAGTTTCAACATGCATGCGTTTCCTGTAAAAAATAAAACTCAGCACACAGTTTTTCTTTTAACAACATTTCGAGTACCTCTGGCATTCATGAAAAAGACATACACAAAAGCAAATAACTAACTCTAAGACTGTCTAAACTATTGAGTTTTTCAAAGAACCAGAACTATAACAGTCCTTAACACTTAACTACACCATTCCAAACTAACACTAAAGAAACACTAGTATATACTGGTATAACAAATAAAACCAAACATAATCATTAACTGAGCAGTCACTGGGAGCAAATCTCCTTCCCGTCCACAAAGGCCCTCGCTCCCACAAAGTAGGCTCTCCTCCCCTCTCTTCTGGCAGCTTCAACCTGGGGCCACAGCTGGTTCCTGGTACTCCTGTCCGCAGCAGACAGGTCCTCTGCAAACCTCAGTTTGTTCCCATTCAAATACTCATTCCCCCTCGCCGCTCGCCACAGCATGTCCCTCGCCGTCCTCTTGGTGAACTGTATTATAATCGATCTGGGGAGCACTTGCCCAGACATGTTCGCTCTCCCGAGCTTGTGAACAAAGTCAATGGCCGATATTACGTCCTCCTGGTCCGGCAGGGTCCTTTTACAGATACCCTTCACTGTTGCAACAAGGTCCTTATCACGTTCCTCTTTAACTCCAAATAATTTTAAATTCCATCATCGACGGTATCTATCTACATCGTTCACTTTCAATTCAAGTTCTTTAATATGCTTTTCTTGTTTGGTATTTACTTGTTTAAGAACTTTTACTTCACTCTTTAAGTCTTCAACCTCTTTAAACACACAGTCCATGGACTTTTTAAGACTTTCGATTGCGACTGTATTAGATCAAGTCATTTCCTTCAGCTCACCCATGCTCTGTGCCATCATGTTGAAGATGTTGGTCTGGAGCTCCTCCAGCGTCAGGTTGCCCCTTCCTCTCTTGGCTGCCGGGGTTTTCACAGGTGTGCTGGGCAGGGACTCCGGCTCTTCCTCTGGCAGCTGAGTCTCACTTGGGCTGCGAGCGCTCGCGTACGAGCGCATCTCCAGCACTCTTTCCACGTCCCCTCCAGCTGCTTCACTTTTCCCTTTAGTTGCCATCAATTTTCTTGTAGTGCTATACATATACGATTGAGGTATCTTAGAGTTCTCCTTCGAAGACCCAGCACTCTCTTTTCTTTTCCCAGTGTTACTCATATCGAAATTCTTAAACCTAAAAAAAATAGTTTTTTTTTCTTTCAATTATAACTGAAGTTTAAACAAGTAGTGTTAAGTCCTTATTTTTCTGTAGTCAAAAAAAGCAAAAATTAACATTCAGGTCATGAAAAACTCAAAAAAAATCCTCAACCACTAAACTTTACCTCCCACCTGAGCGCCATCTTGAACGCCCCTACCACCAGAGAATGCTCAAGATTTCGGAAGCTGTCTCCGGGACGTTCTGATTCCACACATCCTGAATAAATCATGATATTGTTAGTTGCTGTAGCTAGACGTTCAAATGAGTTTCATGGCCAGATGGACTGTTTCCTCCAGCGGTATAGTATTGCAGTGAGACAGCACGATGCCTGCAAGACTATGTCACGCTAAACGCCACAGATTGTGTTTGTCCGTTCGTGTCAGTCATCCTGCAGCCACGGGAAGTGGGACACAAACATGCCGCAATGCTTTCAAGACGTTAGGATTTGTTTGTGCAACATCCGAGAAGAGTACTTGTGGCTTGAATGTGAACTGTACGTGCCCACCCCCTTTCCTCTGTAGTGCATGAGTTCCTCCCGGCATGCCCTTCGTCATTGTTCTGTCATCTTGTATTTAAAGGGTTGTATTTCTGCTGCTGAAAAGAATCAACGGGTTTCTTTGTTCCCAACGGAGCCCTTGTCTGTCATGAAATTCTTCAAAACCTCAAGCTAGAAGAAGACGACAAATATGAAGCGTTACAGCAACGACATGCCATGAGACGATTGATAACGATTTCCATAGGATCCCCGCGGTTGCCTGGCAACCGTCAGCTTTGCGCAGTGGCAGTATCGTAGCCTGTGAGGTTTAGCCGAGGCGGGATTATTGCTAGTTGAAAACTTTTCCCAATACCCCGCTTCCGCCGGTTTGCAATACAATCAGCGAAAGCTATTTTTGACAGTCTCGTTAGAGACTGAGCAAGGTGTTTAAAGACAGATTTGGTCATGGTGACATCATGGTAGAAAGAAGCGAGCTTGTTCCCAGTGGGCATTGATTCGTCGAATATACGTATATTTACGGCGAAATTACGGCTATACGTATATATACGTCGCCTCGACGTATAATCAACGTCGAATTGCAACCGTAAAATTGACGACATTAACAAACGCATATATAACGTCGAAAACACATCTAACACAGTGCCTGAGGCTTTTTACTGTATGTATCGTGTGTGCCGCAACTAGGAGTATACGGCACTCTGCACAGTGTACGAAGTAAATTATTTTCGCAGCAATTAATTTACATGTGTATAATAAATATAGTAAATATAATAAATTAATTTCTGCGAAAATAATTTACTTCGTACACTGTGCAGAGTGCCGTATACTCCTAGTTGCGGCACACACGATACATACAGTAAAAAGCCTCAGGCACTGTGTTAGATGTGTTTTCGACGTTATATATGCGTTTATTCATGTCGTCGATTTTACGGTTGCAATTCGACGTTGATTATACGTCGAGGCGACGTATATATACGTATAGCCGTAATTTCGCCGTAAATATACGTATATTCGACGAATCAATGCCCACAGCTTGGCATACAAGGGTTTTGCTGAGGGGTCTTGCCACCTGCCTGAAAAAAAACAGTAAAATGTTTGAGTGCCTATAGAGTTTCTATTTTTATTTTCTTGACAAAAGTTGATACCATTTCCTGGACACCCCGTCCCCCATCAGTGTGCGGTGCCCGAGGAAAAATCTGTAGGGGGGCGTCTGAAATTCTGAGGGGGGAGTGATATTTCGGTTGAAACGGAGCTGTTCGGTGCAGCTACCCAAATGAAATCTCGCAGCTATGCCATTGATTAGTGCTTCATGATAGAAGATAACGACTAGCAATCTGGTATTTGCGATGAAGTTCAGTTTCACATTTTTCGTCACTCTCACGGTTTGTATTGCCTGGAGCAAAAAGTACCATAAGCGTTCATTTTTGCAGCTACATGGACGTTCTGAATCGTTAAGAAAAAAATGTTGTAAAACCAACAGAAAGCACAGACTGCTATAACTAGTCCTAGTTATATAACGATTTTAAGTATTAAATCTTTACTGCAAGGAACTACTGCAAGGAATCGGTCCACCTGAGCAAACAGGATCGTAATGTTGACACTCAATAATATGTGCAGTTCCTGGACGGATAGCCCTCCTGCCCATCAAACAGACTGAGTGACTGTTCGTGTCATTTAGTGTTGTCTGACCATTGACAAAGTACAACTATTTTTTTAGGGCGCAAATTAAGTTAGGTAAAACTTTTTGCCCAAAACTGAAGGGGCGACATTCCCCCCTCCCCCCGTGATGCCAGGCCTGTCCCCATCCTATTCCATAATGTAATTATATATAATACCATACAACAGTGACCGATCCTTACTAACTGCATGCGTTAAAATTGCACATCAGCTCATAGCAGGGGGCACATAGCCGCGATGTATTATCAATGTTAAATTTCAACCATAATATCGACAACATTAATAAACGCATACGTTGAGAAAATATCGAACCCAGCATATTTTCCGGTTATATACCACAATGCATTGCTAGTATTCGTTGGTCACCATTTTGGACACGTTTTTCAAACGTAGAAGTATATCCGCAAATATCTCAGCAATCCTCTTTTGACGAGTAAGTATGAACAATAATAATACTATCTGAATACATACAGATCTTTCTTAATATTATTTTGATTAAAATAGTATGTGAATAAGCAAAAAAATGGCACATAAAATAGTGTGAATGGGGAAGATGACACAAAATCGTTTTGCCATTTCTCTTATTCTTATTCTATGTTGTACTTTCAAACTTTGGGTACTCTTTAATTAGGATAGACTTTATTGCTCAACTGCTATGATGCAAGCCAAATTTTATACATTGATTTCAGCTTTGAGCTTAGTAAACCGTTCATTTTTTAGATTATACTAAAGAAGATATTAATCATCATTTATTTGGGAAGTAATATTATATAATTTTCTCCTAGCTGCGGTGCTGAAGTCCCACCCTACATCAACAGAAAAAGAAATAAAGGAGCACGCAATGTGTTACTTGAAGAATGCATATGCAAGGCAGGGGGCCAGGAGATCTGGACTCTGAAAATAATAGGTTTTTGGTTCTAACAGGACAATTAGACAGGGTTTGCAAATAGTGGACAAAAATCGTCTTAACTTCCATTGTAATATTTTTTTTCTTGGAAATATAGAAGTTGTACATTTTAAAATGTATATTTGAATCAAAATGTGGTTTTGAGTTAGTGTGTTAATGTAATTAGTTTTGTGTTTGTCATTACTATACTGTATATTGCCATGTTACCAGAATTTGTAGGTGAAGTTTAAGACTAGTTGTGTTTTTTATGATTATTGCCCATATGTTGATTGTTGATTGATTGTATACAATGTATAATTTGAAATACATATGTTTCAGGTGTGAATGTGTATTTTCAGAATAAATTTCTAAACCTAATCATTGGCTTGGTTTACTTGTTTCTACACCTATAAAATCTATCTTTGATGTATAATAGACCTCTACCCATATACGTATAATAGACCTCTAAAATTATCCGTATAAAAGACCTCTAACCATATACTATAATAGACCTCTAAAGTTATGCGTATAATAGACCTCTAACCATATACGTATAATAGACCTCTAAAGTTATCCGTATAAAAGACCTCTAACCATATACGTATAATAGACCTCTAAAGTTATCCGTATAATAGACCTCTAACCATATACGTATAATAGACCTCTAAAGTTATACGTATAATAGACCTCTAACCATATACGTATAATAGACCTCTAAAGTTATCCGTATAAAAGACCTCTAACCATATACGTATAATAGACCTCTAAAGTTATCCGTATAATAGACCTCTAACCATATACGTATAATAGACCTCTAAAGTTATACGTATAATAGACCTCTAACCATATACGTATAATAGACCTCTAAAGTTATACGTATAATAGACCTCTAACCATATACGTATAATAGTCCTCTAAAGTTATCCGTATAATAGACCTCTAAAGTTATCCGGAACTCCAACCATATATGTATAATAGTCCTCTAAATTTATCCGTATAATATAACTCCAACCATTTATGTATAATGAACGTCTAAACATAGACGTATAACTTTAGACGTACATTAGAATTTCATTCTAGACGAATTGTAGACCACATTTAGACGTCTAAGGTATGCGTTTAATAGACGTATATTATACGTCTTTTGCCCACTGGGTTACGTCTCAACAGAAACGCTCTTTAGCTCTTTCAGCGTTATGCAGAGAACAGCGTCTGTCGAGATCACTTTTGAGTCAGCGCGAAACGCCGTGTGCTGTCAGTTTGATTTCATATTGCTCGTAGCGGCGCCCGGCTTTTGTCTGTCAAACGTTAGGTTGCGCTTCTTCATGCTGCACCGTCGGCATGAGTGGAGCTTTATAAACGTCTGTACTTACTGCGCCCCATAAGAAATCGTTTGTCCCCGTTCAAAAGAGATTGTGCGATGTCCTGCAGCAAACCTTTGACAGTTTGAAAAGAGGAATTGATTCTGCTTCCTGTGCGTGCAGTAGTTACAAAGTTGAACGCCTTTACACGATCTGCTGCAGTTTTCAGTGGGCGGGCTTTGTCAAATGGCTTGGAAAAACGCACTGTGTTTCGGCTCGGGAAACATCATGAGCAGTGTCCTGCATGTTTTCTGTGTATAGCTGTCTTTTAACGCATACAGAATTCATTCGAAATCATTGATTTCTCCAATTAACAAGGGTCCCTTAAAGGATGAGTCAAAGTAACGTCTAATCGGATTAGTTTCCTTAGAGCTGGTTCAGAGTTTGCGCAAGAGTTTACCTTTCACAGATGCGCAAAGAAGAACTTTGGGGGTGCACGCTTCAAGGCGCCTTACAGCTGTAGGGAGTGATTCGAGGCGATTCATGGCGTGTGCTCGTTCCCTTATACCGTACGCCCCGGGGTGCAGTGCTACGATGACGTACAATACCGCTTGGGCACGTAACGGCGTTATATGCGAGTGCGGGACGTGAGGGTTTTCGTTTGTTCGTTTTGTTTTGCTCTGCTTTGCTTTGTTTTGCTTTCCATCGCGTTGGTAAGAGCGTAAATAAAAAGGCGATTCCTGCATCTACCACTAATGTAAGAGCTATTTCAAGTGCGACGTGGTGCGGCTTTTCAAATGCTTGTGGGCATTTCTCTGTTGTTGATTCTTTTTTTGTGTGTAACAAAGTGGCATTTTCATGTCCGGACGGGGAGACTTTATCATTCCGACATGAAGCCACCCTTAAGTCCTCTGAGGCGTGTCTGTCTGCAAGGCTTGTATTGTGGAAATGTTTTTTTGAAACGGAGAACGACTTTGAAATAGGCTTCCGCCGGCGCCTCGCGATCCAGGTAAGATTGTAGCAAGAACGCAGCGGCAGCGGGGCTTGCTGTAGTCGTGGCCGAGTGGTTAAGGCGATGGACTAGAAATCCGTTGGGGTCTCCCCGCGCAGGCTCGAATCCTGCCGACTACGTTGTCCGCCTCCAGTTGGTGTGTTCCGGCGCAAGCAAAGAAGCGCGCCTCTTTGCTGTTTCTGGTGGTTTTAAAACACCCAATCGCTTGTACCCGCTGCCTTGGAAATAAATTCTTCAGCGTCCGTGAATGGCATTTTGCAGCTGGAAGCAGATGTCGACGCGTTTTGCACAGAGCACCAAAAAAGCGTCTTTTTTGAAGGCCCAGGCACTAAGCATTGGTGGTTCAGTGGTAGAATTCTCGCCTGCCATGCGGGAGGCTCGGGTTCGATTCCCGGCCAATGCAGTGGCTTTTGCAGTGAGCGGCTCCATCACTTGCATCCCCTTGCAACTCGCAACTCAAAAAAACCACTGAAGCTAAGCAGGTGTGAGCCAGGTCAGTACCCGGATGAGGGTGAGCTACAGGAAAAAACAAAGCTTTCAGCTGGAAGCGGTGTTAATGGTGCCGGCGGGGGGGGCGCTCACCCTGAGGTCTGTGCGGGTCCCAATGCCCCAGTATAGTGACGGAGATGCTGTGTTGTAAGAGGGCGCTGTCTTTTGGATGAGATGTAAAACCGAGATCACAGCGCTCTGTGGTCATTAAAAATGACCACCAAAACCTTTGACAAAAGCTTTTGGTAATTGATGGTCTTCAATAATGCTTCTCCTTTAGGTACATTTTAAATCAGCTGAAAAATGCTGTGAAATGGGGGGGCAATTCAGGCCAGTGTAGGATTTGGGTTACAAGAACCATGAAAATGCACGAGAAAGCCCGTACACTGAATTACACGGCTTTCTATTCAAAGGAGGGCAAAAGAAATTCCCTGAGATCGATTTTTTGCAGCACAGAGAGGATTACTGTCGTGAGGCTGGTTAGCTCAGCTGGTTAGAGCGTGGTGCTAATAACGCCAAGGTCACGGGTTCGAGCCCCGTACGGGCCAGGTCCTTTTCTCCTCTCTTACCAAAGCTGTTAGGTTCCTTTCCGTGGTGAGATGGGTTGTCATGCAACGCTGCCACATAGTGCCGACAGACAAGAGTGTTGCGGGAGAAGAGAAAAGTGTTTGAAGATTTAAGAGTGTCTTAGGTGGAGCCAAAATCAAGTGTCACAAATGCAAGTGGGAGGTTTTCCAATGTTTAATATGGTAAAAATAAGCGGAAGTTATCTGCCGGTCATGGCACAGTCTGCCATGCTTTTGTCAGATACTGTAAAGTGGTGTCGAACTGGAGCCTCACCATTTGCATATGTGAGGCTCCAGTTATACATCGAGTGTCACATTAAATGACAAAAATGAAGAGAGTTAAAGCAGCTAGAGAGGTTTTCTTACAAATTTTGAGTTGACACAGTTTTGGAAAATGTTTCCTTCACGCTGCACTGTACAACATAGGCAGCCAAGAGTCTCCAAAACAAAACAGAATTGACAGATAGGAGAAAATTCCCACTCGTCCTGAAGTTCCCAAAATCCAGCAGGTGGATTTTGGGAATGGCATACAGACCCCTGGCACAAGTGGTCTGTGCCAGGGGTCTGTATGCCGTTAACCATGCCGCTTAACCCAGTAGCACCACCACAGTCTTAAAGGAAACCGGTGTAACAACATGTCCGGGTAACTTTTTCCATTCACCCGCAGCCCTTTGTGTAAGGATGTGCCACATATGTGGCGTTTTTATCATAGTTATCATAGTTTTCTGATTTTGACCATTTAGATTTAATTGATTGTTGTGTTGAAAAGTCTTTTATTTTTATCACAGTGTAGTTTTCTGATTTTGAGATATGGAGCATTGGCGTTATTCACACAGCAGCTGTATCGACGAGCGGTGAAAAAAGTGTGGTGGAAACGTCGGACCCTAAGGTGGTGACTGCATCGGAGACGGCTGTTAAGACGCTGATCAAAACCAAACGTGTCAAGCCTTCGGAGAGAAATAATAACACGCCTAAAGACTTGGTGTTTGGTGATGTGGGAGACTCAGTGCGGTATATTGCACAGTTAGTATCAAAGGTGGGCACTAATGAGGTGGATAAAAAGCGGGGTTTAGAGAATCTAAGAGCCGCTTTAGCAAGTGTACATTCAGTGTTTCCAAAACTGATCCAGGTTTACGCCGCTAGACTCTTAGACGTTTTTTCTAAAGAAGATGCTGATCTAACCTCTGGATTTCGTTACCTGATAATGCTATTTCATGGTGCACTGGCGAAGACCCACCGGGATAAATGACTAAACATGTGCATGGTGCAGTCCAGAGAATATTGGATGAACTTTCTCCAAACATCGGGGCGAATGATTTTGTACAGCTGCGTTTGACTGCGGGTGGTTTTAACAAACCCTTGTTCTCACGCAGGAGACAACCCGGAGAATTAAATGCTGCTGATTTTTTAAGCCACATCTCAGACCTCTTACAGAGCCACACAGAAATTCTCACCGATGACAGCCTCCGATTAGTGGTGACGATAGTTAGGAATATGCAGGGGGGTGCCCGTCGAAGATTTAAATCCGTTCTGGGTAATTGCTCAGAAAAAAACGCACCTTATCGACTTACATTACACGGGCGGTAATCTGTGTTTCACCGGGAGTGTGTACGGTTTGTTGAATGAAGGTTGTACCAATGGGGAAATGTTACAGGGCGCTAAACGAATGCACAAAGAGTTGGGTTTTTCAGAGAATCAGAAAATTAGTTTGTCAGACATTACTGCTTTTGAAAAACATTTAAAGGTGGTCATTAAAATTTTGTACCATGACCAGGGTGATTGGAAATATTTTACAACGGGGCCCACACCACCTAATTCTAAAATACTTTTTGTTCTACTGCATGAAGAGCATTTTTATGGGGTTTTAAATTTTAAAGCTTTTGTGGGGGCGGCATATTTTTGCACTAACTACCATGCGGCGTATAGCCACAAGAACGCACACGCCTGTGTTAAAACTTGTAAAACCTGTTTAGATCCCCAGTGTTGCGAAATTGATGCAGAAATTCAGAATTGTCCGGCCTGTAAGGTCTTTTGTCGTAGCTCTCAATGTTTGGCGAGACACTTTCGGAATGCAGCGACGGGTGTTAGTAAGTGTGAGCGCAGGGTCTTTTGTGAGAAATGTGAGGTTTATAACCTCTCTAGTCACAAATGTAAAGAGAAACTGTGCTCGCATTGTAACAACGTGATCGACACCCCTGACACACATTTGTGCTACATACTGCCTTTGGACAACCCCAAAATTTCAAACAAGTACATTTTTTTCGACTTTGAATGCATGCAAGAAACGGGGACACACATACCAAATTACATCCATGCCCTTCATATTAACAATAAACGAAGCTGGGAATTTTATGGTGAAACTTGTCTAAAGGATTTTGTGTGTAAATTTATCGACAGACGTTTCAAAAACCATACATTCATATCGCACAATGGCAAGGGATATGACAATTACCTAGTAATCAGACAGTTGTAAGATGAAAAGATGGACGTTGAACTAATTAATCAGGGTGGTAAGATAATGTGTATGACCGTAAAAGCTCTGAACATCAGATTTATCGATTCTTCAAACTTTCTACCTATGAAATTAAGCAAACTGTCGGCCGCCATGGGGTTCCCCGGGGGTAAGGGTCATTTTCCACACTTGATGAACACTTCAGAAAACCAAAATTATGTCAGCCCGATGCCGCCGCCAGAACTTTACGGCGTTAACTACATGCTGCAGAGGGAGAAAGCCGAGTTTTTGGTTTGGTATGAAGAATGCAAGGGAAGTGTGTTTAACTTACAGAGAGAGTTGAAACGTTACTGCCAGTTGGATGTGGCAATTCTAAGAGAAGGCTGTGTCAGGTTTTGGGACAAGGTCATGAATATGACCAGACAGACACGCGTGACTGAGTCAGGGGCCGCCTGCGTTGTGTGCATCGACCCCTTTCAGTTTGTGACCATCGCTAGTGTCTGCATGGCCATGTTCAGACTTATGTTTTTACAGGAAGAGACGATAGCGTTGCTACCCCATGACAATTACCACCACCAGCAAAAACGATTTTCTACACCCAGCATTCAGTGGCTTATGTACATCGAACACACAGAGCCCGTTAAAATCCAACACGCGTT
>NW_027168367.1:0-36319 GCF_040954835.1 Lepisosteus oculatus
TCAGAAGAGCCCACACACTCAGATCTTAACCCCAGTGTGCTGAAAGTGTCAAAACATGTTTTTCAGCAGAAATAAACATGTTTCTGCAAGTTTTGGTCAACCCCATGTAAGTTATGGGGCAGTAACAGTACACTTTTCAAAACGTGTTTTTCAGCCCGAAATAAACGCGTTTTTTCAGACAACTGAATACCCATGTAGCAGCAAGGCTCAGAAGAGCCCACACACTCAGATCTTAACCCCCAGTGTGCTGAAAGTGTCAAAACATGTTTTTCAGCAGAAATAAACATGTTTCTGCAAGTTTGGTCAACCCCATGTAAGTTATGGGGCAGTAACAGTACACTTTTCAAAACGTGTTTTTCAGCCCGAAATAAACGCGTTTTTTCAGACAACTGAATCCCCATGTAGCAACAAGGCTCAGAAGAGCCCACACACTCAGATCTTAACCCCAGTGTGCTGAAAGTGTCAAAACATGTTTTTCAGCAGAAATAAACATGTTTCTGCAAGTTTGGTCAACCGCATGTAAGTTATTGGGCAGTAACAGTACACTTTTCAAAACGTGTTTTTCAGCCCGAAATAAACGCGTTTTTTCAGACAACTGAATCCCCATGTAGCAGCAAGGCTCAGAAGAGCCCACACACTCAGATCTTAACCCAGTGTGCAGAAAGGGTCAAAACGTGTTTTTCAGCAGAAATAAACATGTTTCTGCAAGTTTGGTCAACCCCATGTAAGTTATGGGGCAGTAACAGTACACTTTTCAAAACGTGTTTTCAGCCCGAAATAAACGCGTTTTTTCAGACAACTGAATACCCATGTAGCAGCAACGCTCAGAAGAGCCCACACACTCAGATCTTAACCCAGTGTGCTGAAAGTATCAAAACATGTTTTTCAGCAGAAATAAACATGTTTCTGCAAGTTTGGTCAACCCCATGTAAGTTATGGGGCAGTAACAGTACACTTTTCAAAACGTGTTTTTCAGCCCGAAATAACGCGTTTTTTCAGACAACTGAATCCCCATGTAGCAACAAGGCTCAGAAGAGCCCACACACTCAGATCTTAACCCCAGTGTGCTGAAAGTGTCAAAACATGTTTTTCAGCAGAAATAAACATGTTTCTGCAAGTTTGGTCAACCCCATGTAAGTTATGGGGCAGTAACAGTACACTCTGCAAAACGTGTTTTTCAGCCCGAAATAAACGCGTTTTTTTCAGACAACTGAATACCCATGTAGCAACAAGGCTCAGAAGAGCCCACACACTCAGATCTTAACCCCAGTGTGCTGAAAGTGTCAAAACATGTTTTTCAGCAGAAATAAACATGTTTCTGCAAGTTTGGTCAACCCCATGTAAGTTATTGGGCAGTAACAGTAAACTTTTCAAAACGTGTTTTTCAGCCCGAAATAAACGCGTTTTTTCAGACAACTGAATCCCCATGTAGCAGCAAGGCTCAGAAGAGCCCACACACTCAGATCTTAACCCCAGTGTGCAGAAAGGGTCAAAACGTGTTTTTCAGCAGAAATAAACATGTTTCTGCAAGTTTGGTCAACCCCATGTAAGTTATGGGGCAGTAACAGTACACTTTTCAAAACGTGTTTTTCAGCCCGAATAAACGCGTTTTTTCAGACAACTGAATCCCCATGTAGCAGCAAGGCTCAGAAGAGCCCACACACTCAGATCTTAACCCCAGTGTGCTGAAAGTATCAAAACATGTTTTTCAGCAGAAATAAACATGTTTCTGCAAGTTTGGTCAACCCCATGTAAGTTATGGGGCAGTAACAGTACACTTTTCAAAACGTGTTTTTCAGCCCGAAATAAACCGTTTTTTCAGACAACTGAATCCCCATGTAGCAACAAGGCTCAGAAGAGCCCACACACTCAGATCTTAACCCCAGTGTGCTGAAAGTGTCAAAACATGTTTTTCAGCAGAAATAAACATGTTTCTGCAAGTTTGGTCAACCCCATGTAAGTTATGGGGCAGTAACAGTACACTTTTCAAAACGTGTTTTTCAGCCCGAAATAAACGCGTTTTTTCAGACAACTGAATCCCCATGTAGCAACAAGGCTCAGAAGAGCCCACACACTCAGATCTTAACCCCAGTGTGCTGAAAGTGTCAAAACATGTTTTTCAGCAGAAATAAACATGTTTCTGCAAGTTTGGTCAACCCCATGTAAGTTATGGGGCACTAACAGTACACTTTTCAAAACGTGTTTTTCAGCCCGAAATAAACGCGTTTTTTCAGACAACTGAATACCCATGTAGCAGCAAGGCTCAGAAGAGCCCACACACTCAGATCTTAACCCAGTGTGCTGAAAGTGTCAAAACATGTTTTTCAGCAGAAATAAACATGTTTCTGCAAGTTTGGTCAACCCCATGTAAGTTATGGGGCAGTAACAGTACACTTTTCAAAACGTGTTTTTCAGCCCGAAATAAACGCGTTTTTTCAGACAACTGAATCCCCATGTAGCAACAAGGCTCAGAAGAGCCCACACACTCAGATCTTAACCCCAGTGTGCTGAAAGTGTCAAAACATGTTTTTCAGCAGAAATAAACATGTTTCTGCAAGTTTGGTTAACCCCATGTAAGTTATGGGGCAGTAACAGTACACTTTTCAAAACGTGTTTTTCAGCCCTAAATAAATGCGTTTTTTCAGACAACTGAATACCCATGTAGCAGCAAGGCTCAGAAGAGCCCACACACTCAGATCTTAACCCCAGTGTGCTGAAAGTGTCAAAACATGTTTTTCAGCAGAAATAAACATGTTTCTGCAAGTTTGGTCAACCCCATGTAAGTTATGGGGCAGTAACAGTACACTTTTCAAAACGTGTTTTTCAGCCCGAAATAAACGCGTTTTTTCAGACAACTGAATCCCCATGTAGCAACAAGGCTCAGAAGAGCCCACACACTCAGATCTTAACCCCAGTGTGCTGAAAGTGTCAAAACATGTTTTTCAGCAGAAATAAACATGTTTCTGCAAGTTTGGTCAACCGCATGTAAGTTATTGGGCAGTAACAGTACACTTTTCAAAACGTGTTTTTCAGCCCGAAATAAACGCGTTTTTTCAGACAACTGAATCCCCATGTAGCAGCAAGGCTCAGAAGAGCCCACACACTCAGATCTTAACCCCAGTGTGCAGAAAGGGTCAAAACGTGTTTTTCAGCAGAAATAAACATGTTTCTGCAAGTTTGGTCAACCCCATGTAAGTTATGGGGCAGTAACAGTACACTTTTCAAAACGTGTTTTTCAGCCCGAAATAAACGCGTTTTTTCAGACAACTGAATACCCATGTAGCAGCAACGCTCAGAAGAGCCCACACACTCAGATCTTAACCCCAGTGTGCTGAAAGTATCAAAACATGTTTTTCAGCAGAAATAAACATGTTTCTGCAAGTTTGGTCAACCCCATGTAAGTTATGGGGCAGTAACAGTACACTTTTCAAAACGTGTTTTTCAGCCCGAAATAAACGCGTTTTTTCAGACAACTGAATCCCCATGTAGCAACAAGGCTCAGAAGAGCCCACACACTCAGATCTTAACCCCAGTGTGCTGAAAGTGTCAAAACATGTTTTTCAGCAGAAATAAACATGTTTCTGCAAGTTTGGTCAACCCCATGTAAGTTATGGGGCAGTAACAGTACACTCTGCAAAACGTGTTTTTCAGCCCGAAATAAACGCGTTTTTTCAGACAACTGAATACCCATGTAGCAGCAAGGCTCAGAAGAGCCCCACACACTCAGATCTTAACCCCAGTGTGCTGAAAGTGTCAAAACATGTTTTTCAGCAGAAATAAACATGTTTCTGCAAGTTTGGTCAACCCCATGTAAGTTATGGGGCAGTAACAGTACACTTTTCAAAACGTGTTTTTCAGCCCGAAATAAACGCGTTTTTTCAGACAACTGAATACCCATGTAGCAGCAAGGCTCAGAAGAGCCCACACACTCAGATCTTAACCCCAGTGTGCTGAAAGTGTCAAAACATGTTTTTCAGCAGAAATAAACATGTTTCTGCAAGTTTTGGTCAACCCCATGTAAGTTATGGGGCAGTAACAGTACACTTTTCAAAACGTGTTTTTCAGCCCGAAATAAACGCGTTTTTTCAGACAACTGAATCCCCATGTAGCAACAAGGCTCAGAAGAGCCCACACACTCAGATCTTAACCCCAGTGTGCTGAAAGTGTCAAAACATGTTTTTCAGCAGAAATAAACATGTTTCTGCAAGTTTGGTCAACCCCATGTAAGTTATTGGGCAGTAACAGTACACTTTTCAAAACGTGTTTTTCAGCCCGAAATAAACGCGTTTTTTCAGACAACTGAATCCCCATGTAGCAGCAAGGCTCAGAAGAGCCCACACACTCAGATCTTAACCCCAGTGTGCAGAAAGGGTCAAAACGTGTTTTTCAGCAGAAATAAACATGTTTCTGCAAGTTTGGTCAACCCCATGTAAGTTATGGGGCAGTAACAGTACACTTTTCAAAACGTGTTTTTCAGCCCGAAATAAACGCGTTTTTTCAGACAACTGAATCCCCATGTAGCAGCAAGGCTCAGGAAGAGCCCACACACTCAGATCTTAACCCCAGTGTGCTGAAAGTATCAAAACATGTTTTTTCAGCAGAAATAAACATGTTTCTGCAAGTTTGGTCAACCCCATGTAAGTTATGGGGCAGTAACAGTACACTTTTCAAAACGTGTTTTTCAGCCCGAAATAAACGCGTTTTTTCAGACAACTGAATCCCCATGTAGCAACAAGGCTCAGAAGAGCCCACACACTCAGATCTTAACCCCAGTGTGCTGAAAGTGTCAAAACATGTTTTTCAGCAGAAATAAACATGTTTCTGCAAGTTTGGTCAACCCCATGTAAGTTATGGGGCAGTAACAGTACACTTTTCAAAACGTGTTTTTCAGCCCGAAATAAACGCGTTTTTTCAGACAACTGAATCCCCATGTAGCAACAAGGCTCAGAAGAGCCCACACACTCAGATCTTAACCCCAGTGTGCTGAAAGTGTCAAAACATGTTTTTCAGCAGAAATAAACATGTTTCTGCAAGTTTGGTCAACCCCATGTAAGTTATGGGGCAGTAACAGTACACTTTTCAAAACGTGTTTTTCAGCCCGAAATAAACGCGTTTTTTCAGACAACTGAATACCCATGTAGCAGCAAGGCTCAGAAGAGCCCACACACTCAGATCTTAACCCCAGTGTGCTGAAAGTGTCAAAACATGTTTTTCAGCAGAAATAAACATGTTTCTGCAAGTTTGGTCAACCCCATGTAAGTTATGGGGCAGTAACAGTACACTTTTCAAAACGTGTTTTTCAGCCCGAAATAAACGCGTTTTTTCAGACAACTGAATCCCCATGTAGCAACAAGGCTCAGAAGAGCCCACACACTCAGATCTTAACCCCAGTGTGCTGAAAGTGTCAAAACATGTTTTTCAGCAGAAATAAACATGTTTCTGCAAGTTTGGTCAACCCCATGTAAGTTATGGGGCAGTAACAGTACACTTTTCAAAACGTGTTTTTCAGCCCGAAATAAACGCGTTTTTTCAGACAACTGAATACCCATGTAGCAGCAAGGCTCAGAAGAGCCCACACACTCAGATCTTAACCCCAGTGTGCAGAAAGGGTCAAAACGTGTTTTTCAGCAGAAATAAACGTGTTTCTGCAAGTTTGGTCAACCCCATGTAAGTTATGGGGCAGTAACAGTACACTTTTCAAAACGTGTTTTTCAGCCCGAAATAAACGCGTTTTTTCAGACAACTGAATCCCCATGTAGCAACAAGGCTCAGAAGAGCCACACACTCAGATCTTAACCCCAGTGTGCTGAAAGTGTCAAAACATGTTTTTCAGCAGAAATAAACATGTTTCTGCAAGTTTGGTCAACCCCATGTAAGTTATGGGGCAGTAACAGTACACTCTGCAAAACGTGTTTTTCAGCCCGAAATAAACGCGTTTTTCAGACAACTGAATACCCATGTAGCAGCAAGGCTCAGAAGAGCCCACACACTCAGATCTTAACCCCAGTGTGCTGAAAGTGTCAAAACATGTTTTTCAGCAGAAATAAACATGTTTCTGCAAGTTTGGTCAACCCCATGTAAGTTATGGGGCAGTAACAGTACACTTTTCAAAACGTGTTTTTCAGCCCGAAATAAACGCGTTTTTTCAGACAACTGAATCCCCATGTAGCAACAAGGCTCAGAAGAGCCCACACACTCAGATCTTAACCCCAGTGTGCTGAAAGTGTCAAAACATGTTTTTCAGCAGAAATAAACATGTTTCTGCAAGTTTGGTCAACCCCATGTAAGTTATGGGGCAGTAACAGTACACTTTTCAAAACGTGTTTTTCAGCCCGAAATAAACGCGTTTTTTCAGACAACTGAATCCCCATGTAGCAGCAAGGCTCAGAAGAGCCCACACACTCAGATCTTAACCCCAGTGTGCTGAAAGTGTCAAAACATGTTTTTCAGCAGAAATAAACATGTTTCTGCAAGTTTGGTCAACCCCATGTAAGTTATGGGGCAGTAACAGTACACTTTTCAAAACGTGTTTTTCAGCCCGAAATAAACGCGTTTTTTCAGACAACTGAATCCCCATGTAGCAACAAGGCTCAGAAGAGCCCACACACTCAGATCTTAACCCCAGTGTGCTGAAAGTGTCAAAACATGTTTTCAGCAGAAATAAACATGTTTCTGCAAGTTTGGTCAACCCCATGTAAGTTATTGGGCAGTAACAGTACACTTCAAAACGTGTTTTTCAGCCCGAAATAAACGCGTTTTTTCAGACAACTGAATCCCCATGTAGCAGCAAGGCTCAGAAGAGCCCACACACTCAGATCTTAACCCCAGTGTGCAGAAAGGGTCAAAACGTGTTTTTCAGCAGAAATAAACATGTTTCTGCAAGTTTGGTCAACCCCATGTAAGTTATGGGGCAGTAACAGTACACTTTTCAAAACGTGTTTTTCAGCCCGAAATAAACGCGTTTTTTCAGACAACTGAATCCCCATGTAGCAACAAGGCTCAGAAGAGCCCACACACTCAGATCTTAACCCCAGTGTGCTGAAAGTGTCAAAACATGTTTTTCAGCAGAAATAAACATGTTTCTGCAAGTTTGGTCAACCCCATGTAAGTTATGGGGCAGTAACAGTACACTTTTCAAAACGTGTTTTTCAGCCCGAAATAAACGCGTTTTTTCAGACAACTGAATACCCATGTAGCAGCAAGGCTCAGAAGAGCCCACACACTCAGATCTTAACCCCAGTGTGCTGAAAGTGTCAAAACATGTTTTTCAGCAGAAATAAACATGTTTCTGCAAGTTTGGTCAACCCCATGTAAGTTATGGGGCAGTAACAGTACACTTTTCAAAACGTGTTTTTCAGCCCGAAATAAAACGCGTTTTTTCAGACAACTGAATCCCCATGTAGCAGCAAGGCTCAGAAGAGCCCACACACTCAGATCTTAACCCCAGTGTGCATAAAAGGGTCAAAACGTGTTTTTCAGCAGAAATAAACATGTTTCTGCAAGTTTGGTCAACCCCATGTAAGTTATGGGGCAGTAACAGTACACTTTCAAAACGTGTTTTTCAGCCCGAAATAAACGCGTTTTTTCAGACAACTGAATCCCCATGTAGCAACAAGGCTCAGAAGAGCCCACACACTCAGATCTTAACCCCAGTGTGCTGAAAGTGTCAAAACATGTTTTTCAGCAGAAATAAACATGTTTCTGCAAGTTTGGTCAACCCCATGTAAGTTATGGGGCGGTAACAGTACACTTTTCAAAACGTGTTTTTCAGCCCGAAATAAACGCGTTTTTTCAGACAACTGAATCCCCATGTAGCAGCAAGGCTCAGAAGAGCCCACACACTCAGATCTTAACCCCAGTGTGCTGAAAGTGTCAAAACATGTTTTTCAGCAGAAATAAACATGTTTTTGCAAGTTTGGTCAACCCCATTTAAGTTATGGGGCAGTAACAGTACACTTTTCAAAACGTGTTTTTCAGCCCGAAATAAACGCGTTTTTTCAGACAACTGAATACCCATGTAGCAGCAAGGCTCAGAAGAGCCCACACACTCAGATCTTAACCCCAGTGTGCTGAAAGTGTCAAAACATGTTTTTCAGCAGAAATAAACATGTTTCTGCAAGTTTGGTCAACCCCATGTAAGTTATGGTGCAGTAACAGTACACTTTTCAAAACGTGTTTTTCAGCCCGAAATAAACGCGTTTTTTCAGACAACTGAATACCCATGTAGCAGCAAGGCTCAGAAGAGCCCACACACTCAGATCTTAACCCCAGTGTGCTGAAAGTGTCAAAACATGTTTTTCAGCAGAAATAAACATGTTTCTGCAAGTTTGGTCAACCCCATGTAAGTTATGGGGCAGTAACAGTACACTTTTCAAAACGTGTTTTTCAGCCCGAAATAAACGCGTTTTTTCAGACAACTGAATCCCCATGTAGCAGCAAGGCTCAGAAGAGCCCACACACTCAGATCTTAACCCCAGTGTGCATAAAAGGGTCAAAACGTGTTTTTCAGCAGAAATAAACATGTTTCTGCAAGTTTGGTCAACCCCATGTAAGTTATGGGGCAGTAACAGTACACTTTTCAAAACGTGTTTTTCAGCCCGAAATAAACGCGTTTTTCAGACAACTGAATCCCCATGTAGCAACAAGGCTCAGAAGAGCCCACACACTCAGATCTTACCCCCAGTGTGCTGAAAGTGTCAAAACATGTTTTTCAGCAGAAATAAACATGTTTCTGCAAGTTTGGTCAACCCCATGTAAGTTATGGGGCAGTAACAGTACACTTTTCAAAACGTGTTTTTCAGCCCGAAATAAACGCGTTTTTTCAGACAACTGAATCCCCATGTAGCAGCAAGGCTCAGAAGAGCCCACACACTCAGATCTTAACCCCAGTGTGCTGAAAGTGTCAAAACATGTTTTTCAGCAGAAATAAACATGTTTTTGCAAGTTTGGTCAACCCCATTTAAGTTATGGGGCAGTAACAGTACACTTTTCAAAACGTGTTTTTCAGCCCGAAATAAACGCGTTTTTTCAGACAACTGAATACCCATGTAGCAGCAAGGCTCAGAAGAGCCCACACACTCAGATCTTAACCCCAGTGTGCTGAAAGTGTCAAAACATGTTTTTCAGCAGAAATAAACATGTTTCTGCAAGTTTGGTCAACCCCATGTAAGTTATGGTGCAGTAACAGTACACTTTTCAAAACGTGTTTTTCAGCCCGAAATAAACACGTTTTTTCAAACAACTGAATCCCCATGTAGCAACAAGGCTCAGAAGAGCCCACACACTCAGATCTTAACCCCAGTGTGCTGAAAGTGTCAAAACATGTTTTTCAGCAGAAATAAACATGTTTCTGCAAGTTTGGTCAACCCCATGTAAGTTATGGGGCAGTAACAGTACACTTTTCAAAACGTGTTTTTCAGCACGAAATAAACGCGTTTTTTCAGACAACTGAATCCCCATGTAGCAGCAAGGCTCAGAAGAGCCCACACACTCAGATCTTAACCACAGTGTGCTGAAAGTGTCAAAACATGTTTTTCAGCAGAAATAAACATGTTTCTGCAAGTTTGGTCAACCCCATGTAAGTTATGGGGCAGTAACAGTACACTTTTCAAAACGTGTTTTTCAGCCCGAAATAAACGCGTTTTTTCAGACAACTGAATCCCCATGTAGCAACAAGGCTCAGAAGAGCCCACACACTCAGATCTTAACCCCAGTGTGCTGAAAGTGTCAAAACATGTTTTTCAGCAGAAATAAACATGTTTCTGCAAGTTTGGTCAACCCCATGTAAGTTATTGGGCAGTAACAGTACGCTTTTCAAAACGTGTTTTTCAGCCCGAAATAAACGCGTTTTTTCAGACAACTGAATCCCCATGTAGCAGCAAGGCTCAGAAGAGCCCACACACTCAGATCTTAACCCCAGTGTGCAGAAAGGGTCAAAACGTGTTTTTCAGCAGAAATAAACATGTTTCTGCAAGTTTGGTCAACCCCATGTAAGTTATGGGGCAGTAACAGTACACTTTTCAAAACATGTTTTTCAGCAGAAATAAACATGTTTCTGCAAGTTTGGTCAACCCCATGTAAGTTATGGGGCAGTAACAGTACACTTTTCAAAACGTGTTTTTCAGCCCGAAATAAACGCGTTTTTTCAAACAACTGAATCCCCATGTAGCAACAAGGCTCAGAAGAGCCCACACACTCAGATCTTAACCCCAGTGTGCTGAAAGTGTCAAAACATGTTTTTCAGCAGAAATAAACATGTTTCTGCAAGTTTGGTCAACCCCATGTAAGTTATGGGGCAGTAACAGTACACTTTTCAAAACGTGTTTTTCAGCCCGAAATAAACGCGTTTTTTCAGACAACTGAATCCCCATGTAGCAACAAGGCTCAGAAGAGCCCACACACTCAGATCTTAACCCCAGTGTGCTGAAAAAGTCAAAACATGTTTTTCAGCAGAAATAAACATGTTTCTGCAAGTTTGGTCAACCCCATGTAAGTTATGGGGCAGTAACAGTACACTTTTCAAAACGTGTTTTTCAGCCCGAAATAAACGCGTTTTTTCAGACAACTGAATACCCATGTAGCAGCAAGGCTCAGAAGAGCCCACACACTCAGATCTTAACCCCAGTGTGCTGAAAGTGTCAAAACATGTTTTTCAGCAGAAATAAACATGTTTCTGCAAGTTTGGTCAACCCCATGTAAGTTATGGGGCAGTAACAGTACACTTTTCAAAACGTGTTTTTCAGCCCGAAATAAACGCGTTTTTTCAGACAACTGAATCCCCATGTAGCAACAAGGCTCAGAAGAGCCCACACACTCAGATCTTAACCCCAGTGTGCTGAAAGTTTCAAAACATGTTTTTCAGCAGAAATAAACATGTTTCTGCAAGTTTGGTCAACCCCATGTAAGTTATGGGGCAGTAACAGTACACTCTGCAAAACGTGTTTTTCAGCCCGAAATAAACGCGTTTTTTCAGACAACTGAATACCCATGTAGCAGCAAGGCTCAGAAGAGCCCACACACTCAGATCTTAACCCCAGTGTGCTGAAAGTGTCAAAACATGTTTTTCAGCAGAAATAAACATGTTTCTGCAAGTTTGGTCAACCCCATGTAAGTTATGGGGCAGTAACAGTACACTTTTCAAAACGTGTTTTTCAGCCCGAAATAAACGCGTTTTTTCAGACAACTGAATCCCCATGTAGCAACAAGGCTCAGAAGAGCCCACACACTCAGATCTTAACCCCAGTGTGCTGAAAGTGTCAAAACATGTTTTTCAGCAGAAATAAACATGTTTCTGCAAGTTTGGTCAACCCCATGTAAGTTATTGGGCAGTAACAGTACACTTTTCAAAACGTGTTTTTCAGCCCGAAATAAACGCGTTTTTTCAGACAACTGAATACCCATGTAGCAGCAAGGCTCAGAAGAGCCCACACACTCAGATCTTAACCCCAGTGTGCTGAAAGTGTCAAAACATGTTTTTCAGCAGAAATAAACATGTTTCTGCAAGTTTGGTCAACCCCATGTAAGTTATGGGGCAGTAACAGTACACTTTTCAAAACGTGTTTTTCAGCCCGAAATAAACGCGTTTTTTCAGACAACTGAATCCCCATGTAGCAACAAGGCTCAGAAGAGCCCACACACTCAGATCTTAACCCCAGTGTGCTGAAAGTGTCAAAACATGTTTTTCAGCAGAAATAAACATGTTTCTGCAAGTTTGGTCAACCCCATGTAAGTTATTGGGCAGTAACAGTACACTTTTCAAAACGTGTTTTTCAGCCCGAAATAAACGCGTTTTTTCAGACAACTGAATCCCCATGTAGCAGCAAGGCTCAGAAGAGCCCACACACTCAGATCTTAACCCCAGTGTGCAGAAAGGGTCAAAACGTGTTTTTCAGCAGAAATAAACATGTTTCTGCAAGTTTGGTCAACCCCATGTAAGTTATGGGGCAGTAACAGTACACTTTTCAAAACGTGTTTTTCAGCCCGAAATAAACGCGTTTTTTCAGACAACTGAATCCCCATGTAGCAGCAAGGCTCAGAAGAGCCCACACACTCAGATCTTAACCCCAGTGTGCTGAAAGTATCAAAACATGTTTTTCAGCAGAAATAAACATGTTTCTGCAAGTTTGGTCAACCCCATGTAAGTTATGGGGCAGTAACAGTACACTTTTCAAAACGTGTTTTTCAGCCCGAAATAAACGCGTTTTTTCAGACAACTGAATCCCCATGTAGCAACAAGGCTCAGAAGAGCCCACACACTCAGATCTTAACCCCAGTGTGCTGAAAGTGTCAAAACATGTTTTTCAGCAGAAATAAACATGTTTCTGCAAGTTTGGTCAACCCCATGTAAGTTATGGGGCAGTAACAGTACACTTTTCAAAACGTGTTTTTCAGCCCGAAATAAACGCGTTTTTTCAGACAACTGAATCCCCATGTAGCAACAAGGCTCAGAAGAGCCCACACACTCAGATCTTAACCCCAGTGTGCTGAAAGTGTCAAAACATGTTTTTCAGCAGAAATAAACATGTTTCTGCAAGTTTGGTCAACCCCATGTAAGTTATGGGGCAGTAACAGTACACTTTTCAAAACGTGTTTTTCAGCCCGAAATAAACGCGTTTTTTCAGACAACTGAATACCCATGTAGCAGCAAGGCTCAGAAGAGCCCACACACTCAGATCTTAACCCCAGTGTGCTGAAAGTGTCAAAACATGTTTTTCAGCAGAAATAAACATGTTTCTGCAAGTTTGGTCAACCCCATGTAAGTTATGGGGCAGTAACAGTACACTTTTCAAAACGTGTTTTTCAGCCCGAAATAAACGCGTTTTTTCAGACAACTGAATACCCATGTAGCAGCAAGGCTCAGAAGAGCCCACACACTCAGATCTTAACCCCAGTGTGCTGAAAGTGTCAAAACATGTTTTTCAGCAGAAATAAACATGTTTCTGCAAGTTTGGTCAACCCCATGTAAGTTATGGGGCAGTAACAGTACACTTTTCAAAACGTGTTTTTCAGCCCGAAATAAACGCGTTTTTTCAGACAACTGAATCCCCATGTAGCAACAAGGCTCAGAAGAGCCCACACACTCAGATCTTAACCCCAGTGTGCAGAAAGGGTCAAAACGTGTTTTTCAGCAGAAATAAACATGTTTCTGCAAGTTTGGTCAACCCCATGTAAGTTATGGGGCAGTAACAGTACACTCTGCAAAACGTGTTTTTCAGCCCGAAATAAACGCGTTTTTTCAGACAACTGAATCCCCATGTAGCAGCAAGGCTCAGAAGAGCCCACACACTCAGATCTTAACCCCAGTGTGCTGAAAGTATCAAAACATGTTTTTCAGCAGAAATAAACATGTTTCTGCAAGTTTGGTCAACCCCATGTAAGTTATGGGGCAGTAACAGTACACTTTTCAAAACGTGTTTTTCAGCCCGAAATAAACGCGTTTTTTCAGACAACTGAATCCCCATGTAGCAACAAGGCTCAGAAGAGCCCACACACTCAGATCTTAACCCCAGTGTGCTGAAAGTGTCAAAACATGTTTTTCAGCAGAAATAAACATGTTTCTGCAAGTTTGGTCAACCCCATGTAAGTTATGGGGCAGTAACAGTACACTTTTCAAAACGTGTTTTTCAGCCCGAAATAAACGCGTTTTTTCAGACAACTGAATACCCATGTAGCAGCAAGGCTCAGAAGAGCCCACACACTCAGATCTTAACCCCAGTGTGCTGAAAGTGTCAAAACATGTTTTTCAGCAGAAATAAACATGTTTCTGCAAGTTTGGTCAACCCCATGTAAGTTATGGGGCAGTAACAGTACACTTTTCAAAACGTGTTTTTCAGCCCGAAATAAACGCGTTTTTTCAGACAACTGAATCCCCATGTAGCAGCAAGGCTCAGAAGAGCCCACACACTCAGATCTTAACCCCAGTGTGCATAAAAGGGTCAAAACGTGTTTTTCAGCAGAAATAAACATGTTTCTGCAAGTTTGGTCAACCCCATGTAAGTTATGGGGCAGTAACAGTACACTTTTCAAAACGTGTTTTTCAGCCCGAAATAAACGCGTTTTTTCAGACAACTGAATCCCCATGTAGCAACAAGGCTCAGAAGAGCCCACACACTCAGATCTTAACCCCAGTGTGCTGAAAGTGTCAAAACATGTTTTTCAGCAGAAATAAACATGTTTTTGCAAGTTTGGTCAACCCCATTTAAGTTATGGGGCAGTAACAGTACACTTTTCAAAACGTGTTTTTCAGCCCGAAATAAACGTGTTTTTTCAGACAACTGAATACCCATGTAGCAGCAAGGCTCAGAAGAGCCCACACACTCAGATCTTAACCCCAGTGTGCTGAAAGTGTCAAAACATGTTTTTCAGCAGAAATAAACATGTTTCTGCAAGTTTGGTCAACCCCATGTAAGTTATGGGGCAGTAACAGTACACTTTTCAAAACGTGTTTTTCAGCCCGAAATAAACACGTTTTTTCAAACAACTGAATCCCCATGTAGCAACAAGGCTCAGAAGAGCCCACACACTCAGATCTTAACCCCAGTGTGCTGAAAGTGTCAAAACATGTTTTTCAGCAGAAATAAACATGTTTCTGCAAGTTTGGTCAACCCCATGTAAGTTATGGGGCAGTAACAGTACACTTTTCAAAACGTGTTTTTCAGCCCGAAATAAACGCGTTTTTTCAGACAACTGAATCCCCATGTAGCAACAAGGCTCAGAAGAGCCCACACACTCAGATCTTAACCCCAGTGTGCTGAAAGTGTCAAAACATGTTTTTCAGCAGAAATAAACATGTTTCTGCAAGTTTGGTCAACCCCATGTAAGTTATGGGGCAGTAACAGTACACTTTTCAAAACGTGTTTTTCAGCCCGAAATAAACGCGTTTTTTCAGACAACTGAATACCCATGTAGCAGCAAGGCTCAGAAGAGCCCACACACTCAGATCTTAACCCCAGTGTGCTGAAAGTGTCAAAACATGTTTTTCAGCAGAAATAAACATGTTTTTGCAAGTTTGGTCAACCCCATTTAAGTTATGGGGCAGTAACAGTACACTTTTCAAAACGTGTTTTTCAGCCCGAAATAAACGCGTTTTTTCAGACAACTGAATACCCATGTAGCAGCAAGGCTCAGAAGAGCCCACACACTCAGATCTTAACCCCAGTGTGCTGAAAGTGTCAAAACATGTTTTTCAGCAGAAATAAACATGTTTCTGCAAGTTTGGTCAACCCCATGTAAGTTATGGTGCAGTAACAGTACACTTTTCAAAACGTGTTTTTCAGCCCGAAATAAACACGTTTTTTCAAACAACTGAATCCCCATGTAGCAACAAGGCTCAGAAGAGCCCACACACTCAGATCTTAACCCCAGTGTGCTGAAAGTGTCAAAACATGTTTTTCAGCAGAAATAAACATGTTTCTGCAAGTTTGGTCAACCCCATGTAAGTTATGGGGCAGTAACAGTACACTTTTCAAAACGTGTTTTTCAGCCCGAAATAAACGCGTTTTATCAGACAACTGAATCCCCATGTAGCAACAAGGCTCAGAAGAGCCCACACACTCAGATCTTAACCCCAGTGTGCTGAAAGTGTCAAAACATGTTTTTCAGCAGAAATAAACATGTTTCTGCAAGTTTGGTCAACCCCATGTAAGTTATGGGGCAGTAACAGTACACTTTTCAAAACGTGTTTTTCAGCCCGAAATAAACGCGTTTTTTCAGACAACTGAATACCCATGTAGCAGCAAGGCTCAGAAGAGCCCACACACTCAGATCTTAACCCCAGTGTGCTGAAAGTGTCAAAACATGTTTTTCAGCAGAAATAAACATGTTTCTGCAAGTTTGGTCAACCCCATGTAAGTTATGGGGCAGTAACAGTACACTTTTCAAAACGTGTTTTTCAGCCCGAAATAAACGCGTTTTTTCAGACAACTGAATACCCATGTAGCAGCAAGGCTCAGAAGAGCCCACACACTCAGATCTTAACCCCAGTGTGCTGAAAGTGTCAAAACATGTTTTTCAGCAGAAATAAACATGTTTCTGCAAGTTTGGTCAACCCCATGTAAGTTATGGGGCAGTAACAGTACACTTTTCAAAACGTGTTTTTCAGCCCGAAATAAACGCGTTTTTTCAGACAACTGAATCCCCATGTAGCAACAAGGCTCAGAAGAGCCCACACACTCAGATCTTAACCCCAGTGTGCAGAAAGGGTCAAAACGTGTTTTTCAGCAGAAATAAACATGTTTCTGCAAGTTTGGTCAACCCCATGTAAGTTATGGGGCAGTAACAGTACACTCTGCAAAACGTGTTTTTCAGCCCGAAATAAACGCGTTTTTTCAGACAACTGAATCCCCATGTAGCAGCAAGGCTCAGAAGAGCCCACACACTCAGATCTTAACCCCAGTGTGCTGAAAGTATCAAAACATGTTTTTCAGCAGAAATAAACATGTTTCTGCAAGTTTGGTCAACCCCATGTAAGTTATGGGGCAGTAACAGTACACTTTTCAAAACGTGTTTTTCAGCCCGAAATAAACGCGTTTTTTCAGACAACTGAATCCCCATGTAGCAACAAGGCTCAGAAGAGCCCACACACTCAGATCTTAACCCCAGTGTGCTGAAAGTGTCAAAACATGTTTTTCAGCAGAAATAAACATGTTTCTGCAAGTTTGGTCAACCCCATGTAAGTTATGGGGCAGTAACAGTACACTTTTCAAAACGTGTTTTTCAGCCCGAAATAAACGCGTTTTTTCAGACAACTGAATCCCCATGTAGCAACAAGGCTCAGAAGAGCCCACACACTCAGATCTTAACCCCAGTGTGCTGAAAGTGTCAAAACGTGTTTTTCAGCAGAAATAAACATGTTTCTGCAAGTTTGGTCAACCCCATGTAAGTTATGGGGCAGTAACAGTACACTTTTCAAAACGTGTTTTTCAGCCCGAAATAAACGCGTTTTTTCAGACAACTGAATACCCATGTAGCAGCAAGATTCAGAAGAGCCCACACACTCAGATCTTAACCCCAGTGTGCTGAAAGTGTCAAAACATGTTTTTCAGCAGAAATAAACATGTTTCTGCAAGTTTGGTCAACCCCATGTAAGTTATGGGGCAGTAACAGTACACTTTTCAAAACGTGTTTTTCAGCCCGAAATAAACGCGTTTTTTCAGACAACTGAATCCCCATGTAGCAGCAAGGCTCAGAAGAGCCCACACACTCAGATCTTAACCCCAGTGTGCATAAAAGGGTCAAAACGTGTTTTTCAGCAGAAATAAACATGTTTCTGCAAGTTTGGTCAACCCCATGTAAGTTATGGGGCAGTAACAGTACACTTTTCAAAACGTGTTTTTCAGCCCGAAATAAACGCGTTTTTTCAGACAACTGAATCCCCATGTAGCAACAAGGCTCAGAAGAGCCCACACACTCAGATCTTAACCCCAGTGTGCTGAAAGTGTCAAAACATGTTTTTCAGCAGAAATAAACATGTTTCTGCAAGTTTGGTCAACCCCATGTAAGTTATGGGGCAGTAACAGTACACTTTTCAAAACGTGTTTTTCAGCCCGAAATAAACGCGTTTTTTCAGACAACTGAATCCCCATGTAGCAGCAAGGCTCAGAAGAGCCCACACACTCAGATCTTAACCCCAGTGTGCTGAAAGTGTCAAAACATGTTTTTCAGCAGAAATAAACATGTTTTTGCAAGTTTGGTCAACCCCATTTAAGTTATGGGGCAGTAACAGTACACTTTTCAAAACGTGTTTTTCAGCCCGAAATAAACGCGTTTTTTCAGACAACTGAATACCCATGTAGCAGCAAGGCTCAGAAGAGCCCACACACTCAGATCTTAACCCCAGTGTGCTGAAAGTGTCAAAACATGTTTTTCAGCAGAAATAAACATGTTTCTGCAAGTTTGGTCAACCCCATGTAAGTTATGGTGCAGTAACAGTACACTCTTCAAAACGTGTTTTTCAGCCCGAAATAAACACGTTTTTTCAAACAACTGAATCCCCATGTAGCAACAAGGCTCAGAAGAGCCCACACACTCAGATCTTAACCCCAGTGTGCTGAAAGTGTCAAAACATGTTTTTCAGCAGAAATAAACATGTTTCTGCAAGTTTGGTCAACCCCATGTAAGTTATGGGGCAGTAACAGTACACTTTTCAAAACGTGTTTTTCAGCCCGAAATAAACGCGTTTTTTCAGACAACTGAATCCCCATGTAGCAGCAAGGCTCAGAAGAGCCCACACACTCAGATCTTAACCACAGTGTGCTGAAAGTGTCAAAACATGTTTTTCAGCAGAAATAAACATGTTTCTGCAAGTTTGGTCAACCCCATGTAAGTTATGGGGCAGTAACAGTACACTTTTCAAAACGTGTTTTTCAGCCCGAAATAAACGCGTTTTTTCAGACAACTGAATCCCCATGTAGCAACAAGGCTCAGAAGAGCCCACACACTCAGATCTTAACCCCAGTGTGCTGAAAGTGTCAAAACATGTTTTTCAGCAGAAATAAACATGTTTCTGCAAGTTTGGTCAACCCCATGTAAGTTATTGGGCAGTAACAGTACGCTTTTCAAAACGTGTTTTTCAGCCCGAAATAAACGCGTTTTTTCAGACAACTGAATCCCCATGTAGCAGCAAGGCTCAGAAGAGCCCACACACTCAGATCTTAACCCCAGTGTGCAGAAAGGGTCAAAACGTGTTTTTCAGCAGAAATAAACATATTTCTGCAAGTTTGGTCAACCCCATGTAAGTTATGGGGCAGTAACAGTACACTTTTCAAAACATGTTTTTCAGCAGAAATAAACATGTTTCTGCAAGTTTGGTCAACCCCATGTAAGTTATGGGGCAGTAACAGTACACTTTTCAAAACGTGTTTTTCAGCCCGAAATAAACGCGTTTTTTCAAACAACTGAATCCCCATGTAGCAACAAGGCTCAGAAGAGCCCACACACTCAGATCTTAACCCCAGTGTGCTGAAAGTGTCAAAACATGTTTTTCAGCAGAAATAAACATGTTTCTGCAAGTTTGGTCAACCCCATGTAAGTTATGGGGCAGTAACAGTACACTTTTCAAAACGTGTTTTTCAGCCCGAAATAAACGCGTTTTTTCAGACAACTGAATCCCCATGTAGCAACAAGGCTCAGAAGAGCCCACACACTAAGATCTTAACCCCAGTGTGCTGAAAAAGTCAAAACATGTTTTTCAGCAGAAATAAACATGTTTCTGCAAGTTTGGTCAACCCCATGTAAGTTATGGGGCAGTAACAGTACACTTTTCAAAACGTGTTTTTCAGCCCGAAATAAACGCGTTTTTTCAGACAACTGAATACCCATGTAGCAGCAAGGCTCAGAAGAGCCCACACACTCAGATCTTAACCCCAGTGTGCTGAAAGTGTCAAAACATGTTTTTCAGCAGAAATAAACATGTTTCTGCAAGTTTGGTCAACCCCATGTAAGTTATGGGGCAGTAACAGTACACTTTTCAAAACGTGTTTTTCAGCCCGAAATAAACGCGTTTTTTCAGACAACTGAATCCCCATGTAGCAACAAGGCTCAGAAGAGCCCACACACTCAGATCTTAACCCCAGTGTGCTGAAAGTGTCAAAACATGTTTTTCAGCAGAAATAAACATGTTTCTGCAAGTTTGGTCAACCCCATGTAAGTTATTGGGCAGTAACAGTACACTTTTCAAAACGTGTTTTTCAGCCCGAAATAAACGCGTTTTTTCAGACAAATGAATCCCCATGTAGCAGCAAGGCTCAGAAGAGCCCACACACTCAGATCTTAACCCCAGTGTGCAGAAAGGGTCAAAACGTGTTTTTCAGCAGAAATAAACATGTTTCTGCAAGTTTGGTCAACCCCATGTAAGTTATGGGGCAGTAACAGTACACTTTTCAAAACGTGTTTTTCAGCCCGAAATAAACGCGTTTTTTCAGACAACTGAATCCCCATGTAGCAGCAAGGCTCAGAAGAGCCCACACACTCAGATCTTAACCCCAGTGTGCTGAAAGTATCAAAACATGTTTTTTCAGCAGAAATAAACATGTTTCTGCAAGTTTGGTCAACCCCATGTAAGTTATGGGGCAGTAACAGTACACTTTTCAAAACGTGTTTTTCAGCCCGAAATAAACGCGTTTTTTCAGACAACTGAATCCCCATGTAGCAACAAGGCTCAGAAGAGCCCACACACTCAGATCTTAACCCCAGTGTGCTGAAAGTGTCAAAACATGTTTTTCAGCAGAAATAAACATGTTTCTGCAAGTTTGGTCAACCCCATGTAAGTTATGGGGCAGTAACAGTACACTTTTCAAAACGTGTTTTTCAGCCCGAAATAAACGCGTTTTTTCAGACAACTGAATACCCATGTAGCAGCAAGGCTCAGAAGAGCCCACACACTCAGATCTTAACCCCAGTGTGCTAAAAGTGTCAAAACATGTTTTTCAGCAGAAATAAACATGTTTCTGCAAGTTTGGTCAACCCCATGTAAGTTATGGGGCAGTAACAGTACACTTTTCAAAACGTGTTTTTCAGCCCGAAATAAACGCGTTTTTTCAGACAACTGAATACCCATGTAGCAGCAAGGCTCAGAAGAGCCCACACACTCAGATCTTAACCCCAGTGTGCTGAAAGTGTCAAAACATGTTTTTCAGCAGAAATAAACATGTTTCTGCAAGTTTGGTCAACCCCATGTAAGTTATGGGGCAGTAACAGTACACTCTGCAAAACGTGTTTTTCAGCCCGAAATAAACGCGTTTTTTCAGACAACTGAATCCCCATGTAGCAGCAAGGCTCAGAAGAGCCCACACACTCAGATCTTAACCCCAGTGTGCTGAAAGTGTCAAAACATGTTTTTCAGCAGAAATAAACATGTTTCTGCAAGTTTGGTCAACCCCATGTAAGTTATGGGGCAGTAACAGTACACTTTTCAAAACGTGTTTTTCAGCCCGAAATAAACGCGTTTTTTCAGACAACTGAATACCCATGTAGCAGCAAGGCTCAGAAGAGCCCACACACTCAGATCTTAACCCCAGTGTGCTGAAAGTGTCAAAACATGTTTTTCAGCAGAAATAAACATGTTTCTGCAAGTTTGGTCAACCCCATGTAAGTTATGGGGCAGTAACAGTACACTTTTCAAAACGTGTTTTTCAGCCCGAAATAAACGCGTTTTTTCAGACAACTGAATCCCCATGTAGCAACAAGGCTCAGAAGAGCCCACACATTCAGATCTTTACCCCAGTGTGCTGAAAGTGTCAAAACATGTTTTTCAGCAGAAATAAACATGTTTCTGCAAGTTTGGTCAACCCCATGTAAGTTATTGGGCAGTAACAGTACACTTTTCAAAACGTGTTTTTCAGCCCGAAATAAACGCGTTTTTTCAGACAACTGAATCCCCATGTAGCAGCAAGGCTCAGAAGAGCCCACACACTCAGATCTTAACCCCAGTGTGCAGAAAGGGTCAAAACGTGTTTTTCAGCAGAAATAAACATGTTTCTGCAAGTTTGGTCAACCCCATGTAAGTTATGGGGCAGTAACAGTACACTCTGCAAAACGTGTTTTTCAGCCCGAAATAAACGCGTTTTTTCAGACAACTGAATCCCCATGTAGCAGCAAGGCTCAGAAGAGCCCACACACTCAGATCTTAACCCCAGTGTGCTGAAAGTGTCAAAACATGTTTTTCAGCAGAAATAAACATGTTTCTGCAAGTTTGGTCAACCCCATGTAAGTTATGGGGCAGTAACATTACACTTTTCAAAACGTGTTTTTCAGCCCGAAATAAACGCGTTTTTTCAGACAACTGAATACCCATGTAGCAGCAAGATTCAGAAGAGCCCACACACTCAGATCTTAACCCCAGTGTGCTGAAAGTGTCAAAACATGTTTTTCAGCAGAAATAAACATGTTTCTGCAAGTTTGGTCAACCCCATGTAAGTTATGGGGCAGTAACAGTACACTTTTCAAAACGTGTTTTTCAGCCCGAAATAAACGCGTTTTTTCAGACAACTGAATCCCCATGTAGCAGCAAGGCTCAGAAGAGCCCACACACTCAGATCTTAACCCCAGTGTGCATAAAAGGGTCAAAACGTGTTTTTCAGCAGAAATAAACATGTTTCTGCAAGTTTGGTCAACCCCATGTAAGTTATGGGGCAGTAACAGTACACTTTTCAAAACGTGTTTTTCAGCCCGAAATAAACGCGTTTTTTCAGACAACTGAATCCCCATGTAGCAACAAGGCTCAGAAGAGCCCACACACTCAGATCTTAACCCCAGTGTGCTGAAAGTGTCAAAACATGTTTTTCAGCAGAAATAAACATGTTTCTGCAAGTTTGGTCAACCCCATGTAAGTTATGGGGCAGTAACAGTACACTTTTCAAAACGTGTTTTTCAGCCCGAAATAAACGCGTTTTTTCAGACAACTGAATCCCCATGTAGCAGCAAGGCTCAGAAGAGCCCACACACTCAGATCTTAACCCCAGTGTGCTGAAAGTGTCAAAACATGTTTTTCAGCAGAAATAAACATGTTTTTGCAAGTTTGGTCAACCCCATTTAAGTTATGGGGCAGTAACAGTACACTTTTCAAAACGTGTTTTTCAGCCCGAAATAAACGCGTTTTTTCAGACAACTGAATACCCATGTAGCAGCAAGGCTCAGAAGAGCCCACACACTCAGATCTTAACCCCAGTGTGCTGAAAGTGTCAAAACATGTTTTTCAGCAGAAATAAACATGTTTCTGCAAGTTTGGTCAACCCCATGTAAGTTATGGTGCAGTAACAGTACACTCTTCAAAACGTGTTTTTCAGCCCGAAATAAACACGTTTTTTCAAACAACTGAATCCCCATGTAGCAACAAGGCTCAGAAGAGCCCACACACTCAGATCTTAACCCCAGTGTGCTGAAAGTGTCAAAACATGTTTTTCAGCAGAAATAAACATGTTTCTGCAAGTTTGGTCAACCCCATGTAAGTTATGGGGCAGTAACAGTACACTTTTCAAAACGTGTTTTTCAGCCCGAAATAAACGCGTTTTTTCAGACAACTGAATCCCCATGTAGCAGCAAGGCTCAGAAGAGCCCACACACTCAGATCTTAACCACAGTGTGCTGAAAGTGTCAAAACATGTTTTTCAGCAGAAATAAACATGTTTCTGCAAGTTTGGTCAACCCCATGTAAGTTATGGGGCAGTAACAGTACACTTTTCAAAACGTGTTTTTCAGCCCGAAATAAACGCGTTTTTTCAGACAACTGAATCCCCATGTAGCAACAAGGCTCAGAAGAGCCCACACACTCAGATCTTAACCCCAGTGTGCTGAAAGTGTCAAAACATGTTTTTCAGCAGAAATAAACATGTTTCTGCAAGTTTGGTCAACCCCATGTAAGTTATTGGGCAGTAACAGTACGCTTTTCAAAACGTGTTTTTCAGCCCGAAATAAACGCGTTTTTTCAGACAACTGAATCCCCATGTAGCAGCAAGGCTCAGAAGAGCCCACACACTCAGATCTTAACCCCAGTGTGCAGAAAGGGTCAAAACGTGTTTTTCAGCAGAAATAAACATATTTCTGCAAGTTTGGTCAACCCCATGTAAGTTATGGGGCAGTAACAGTACACTTTTCAAAACATGTTTTTCAGCAGAAATAAACATGTTTCTGCAAGTTTGGTCAACCCCATGTAAGTTATGGGGCAGTAACAGTACACTTTTCAAAACGTGTTTTTCAGCCCGAAATAAACGCGTTTTTTCAAACAACTGAATCCCCATGTAGCAACAAGGCTCAGAAGAGCCCACACACTCAGATCTTAACCCCAGTGTGCTGAAAGTGTCAAAACATGTTTTTCAGCAGAAATAAACATGTTTCTGCAAGTTTGGTCAACCCCATGTAAGTTATGGGGCAGTAACAGTACACTTTTCAAAACGTGTTTTTCAGCCCGAAATAAACGCGTTTTTTCAGACAACTGAATCCCCATGTAGCAACAAGGCTCAGAAGAGCCCACACACTAAGATCTTAACCCCAGTGTGCTGAAAAAGTCAAAACATGTTTTTCAGCAGAAATAAACATGTTTCTGCAAGTTTGGTCAACCCCATGTAAGTTATGGGGCAGTAACAGTACACTTTTCAAAACGTGTTTTTCAGCCCGAAATAAACGCGTTTTTTCAGACAACTGAATACCCATGTAGCAGCAAGGCTCAGAAGAGCCCACACACTCAGATCTTAACCCCAGTGTGCTGAAAGTGTCAAAACATGTTTTTCAGCAGAAATAAACATGTTTCTGCAAGTTTGGTCAACCCCATGTAAGTTATGGGGCAGTAACAGTACACTTTTCAAAACGTGTTTTTCAGCCCGAAATAAACGCGTTTTTTCAGACAACTGAATCCCCATGTAGCAACAAGGCTCAGAAGAGCCCACACACTCAGATCTTAACCCCAGTGTGCTGAAAGTGTCAAAACATGTTTTTCAGCAGAAATAAACATGTTTCTGCAAGTTTGGTCAACCCCATGTAAGTTATTGGGCAGTAACAGTACACTTTTCAAAACGTGTTTTTCAGCCCGAAATAAACGCGTTTTTTCAGACAAATGAATCCCCATGTAGCAGCAAGGCTCAGAAGAGCCCACACACTCAGATCTTAACCCCAGTGTGCAGAAAGGGTCAAAACGTGTTTTTCAGCAGAAATAAACATGTTTCTGCAAGTTTGGTCAACCCCATGTAAGTTATGGGGCAGTAACAGTACACTTTTCAAAACGTGTTTTTCAGCCCGAAATAAACGCGTTTTTTCAGACAACTGAATCCCCATGTAGCAGCAAGGCTCAGAAGAGCCCACACACTCAGATCTTAACCCCAGTGTGCTGAAAGTATCAAAACATGTTTTTTCAGCAGAAATAAACATGTTTCTGCAAGTTTGGTCAACCCCATGTAAGTTATGGGGCAGTAACAGTACACTTTTCAAAACGTGTTTTTCAGCCCGAAATAAACGCGTTTTTTCAGACAACTGAATCCCCATGTAGCAACAAGGCTCAGAAGAGCCCACACACTCAGATCTTAACCCCAGTGTGCTGAAAGTGTCAAAACATGTTTTTCAGCAGAAATAAACATGTTTCTGCAAGTTTGGTCAACCCCATGTAAGTTATGGGGCAGTAACAGTACACTTTTCAAAACGTGTTTTTCAGCCCGAAATAAACGCGTTTTTTCAGACAACTGAATACCCATGTAGCAGCAAGGCTCAGAAGAGCCCACACACTCAGATCTTAACCCCAGTGTGCTAAAAGTGTCAAAACATGTTTTTCAGCAGAAATAAACATGTTTCTGCAAGTTTGGTCAACCCCATGTAAGTTATGGGGCAGTAACAGTACACTTTTCAAAACGTGTTTTTCAGCCCGAAATAAACGCGTTTTTTCAGACAACTGAATACCCATGTAGCAGCAAGGCTCAGAAGAGCCCACACACTCAGATCTTAACCCCAGTGTGCTGAAAGTGTCAAAACATGTTTTTCAGCAGAAATAAACATGTTTCTGCAAGTTTGGTCAACCCCATGTAAGTTATGGGGCAGTAACAGTACACTCTGCAAAACGTGTTTTTCAGCCCGAAATAAACGCGTTTTTTCAGACAACTGAATCCCCATGTAGCAGCAAGGCTCAGAAGAGCCCACACACTCAGATCTTAACCCCAGTGTGCTGAAAGTGTCAAAACATGTTTTTCAGCAGAAATAAACATGTTTCTGCAAGTTTGGTCAACCCCATGTAAGTTATGGGGCAGTAACAGTACACTTTTCAAAACGTGTTTTTCAGCCCGAAATAAACGCGTTTTTTCAGACAACTGAATACCCATGTAGCAGCAAGGCTCAGAAGAGCCCACACACTCAGATCTTAACCCCAGTGTGCTGAAAGTGTCAAAACATGTTTTTCAGCAGAAATAAACATGTTTCTGCAAGTTTGGTCAACCCCATGTAAGTTATGGGGCAGTAACAGTACACTTTTCAAAACGTGTTTTTCAGCCCGAAATAAACGCGTTTTTTCAGACAACTGAATCCCCATGTAGCAACAAGGCTCAGAAGAGCCCACACATTCAGATCTTTACCCCAGTGTGCTGAAAGTGTCAAAACATGTTTTTCAGCAGAAATAAACATGTTTCTGCAAGTTTGGTCAACCCCATGTAAGTTATTGGGCAGTAACAGTACACTTTTCAAAACGTGTTTTTCAGCCCGAAATAAACGCGTTTTTTCAGACAACTGAATCCCCATGTAGCAGCAAGGCTCAGAAGAGCCCACACACTCAGATCTTAACCCCAGTGTGCAGAAAGGGTCAAAACGTGTTTTTCAGCAGAAATAAACATGTTTCTGCAAGTTTGGTCAACCCCATGTAAGTTATGGGGCAGTAACAGTACACTCTGCAAAACGTGTTTTTCAGCCCGAAATAAACGCGTTTTTTCAGACAACTGAATCCCCATGTAGCAGCAAGGCTCAGAAGAGCCCACACACTCAGATCTTAACCCCAGTGTGCTGAAAGTGTCAAAACATGTTTTTCAGCAGAAATAAACATGTTTCTGCAAGTTTGGTCAACCCCATGTAAGTTATGGGGCAGTAACATTACACTTTTCAAAACGTGTTTTTCAGCCCGAAATAAACGCGTTTTTTCAGACAACTGAATACCCATGTAGCAGCAAGGCTCAGAAGAGCCCACACACTCAGATCTTAACCCCAGTGTGCTGAAAGTGTCAAAACATGTTTTTCAGCAGAAATAAACATGTTTCTGCAAGTTTGGTCAACCCCATGTAAGTTATGGGGCAGTAACAGTACACTTTTCAAAACGTGTTTTTCAGCCCGAAATAAACGCGTTTTTTCAGACAACTGAATCCCCATGTAGCAACAAGGCTCAGAAGAGCCCACACACTCAGATCTTAACCCCAGTGTGCTGAAAGTGTCAAAACATGTTTTTCAGCAGAAATAAACATGTTTCTGCAAGTTTGGTCAACCCCATGTAAGTTATGGGGCAGTAACAGTACACTTTTCAAAACGTGTTTTTCAGCCCGAAATAAACGCGTTTTTTCAGACAACTGAATACCCATGTAGCAGCAAGGCTCAGAAGAGCCCACACACTCAGATCTTAACCCCAGTGTGCTGAAAGTGTCAAAACATGTTTTTCAGCAGAAATAAACATGTTTCTGCAAGTTTGGTCAACCCCATGTAAGTTATGGGGCAGTAACAGTACACTTTTCAAAACGTGTTTTTCAGCCCGAAATAAACGCGTTTTTTCAGACAACTGAATCCCCATGTAGCAACAAGGCTCAGAAGAGCCCACACACTCAGATCTTAACCCCAGTGTGCTGAAAGTGTCAAAACATGTTTTTCAGCAGAAATAAACATGTTTCTGCAAGTTTGGTCAACCCCATGTAAGTTATGGGGCAGTAACAGTACACTTTTCAAAACGTGTTTTTCAGCCCGAAATAAACGCGTTTTTTCAGACAACTGAATCCCCATGTAGCAGCAAGGCTCAGAAGAGCCCACACACTCAGATCTTAACCCCAGTGTGCTGAAAGTATCAAAACATGTTTTTCAGCAGAAATAAACATGTTTCTGCAAGTTTGGTCAACCCCATGTAAGTTATGGGGCAGTAACAGTACACTTTTCAAAACGTGTTTTTCAGCCCGAAATAAACGCGTTTTTTCAGACAACTGAATCCCCATGTAGCAACAAGGCTCAGAAGAGCCCACACACTCAGATCTTAACCCCAGTGTGCTGAAAGTGTCAAAACATGTTTTTCAGCAGAAATAAACATGTTTCTGCAAGTTTGGTCAACCCCATGTAAGTTATGGGGCAGTAACAGTACACTTTTCAAAACGTGTTTTTCAGCCCGAAATAAACGCGTTTTTTCAGACAACTGAATACCCATGTAGCAGCAAGGCTCAGAAGAGCCCACACACTCAGATCTTAACCCCAGTGTGCTGAAAGTGTCAAAACATGTTTTTCAGCAGAAATAAACATGTTTCTGCAAGTTTGGTCAACCCCATGTAAGTTATGGGGCAGTAACAGTACACTCTGCAAAACGTGTTTTTCAGCCCGAAATAAACGCGTTTTTTCAGACAACTGAATCCCCATGTAGCAGCAAGGCTCAGAAGAACCCACACACTCAGATCTTAACCCCAGTGTGCTGAAAGTGTCAAAACATGTTTTTCAGCAGAAATAAACATGTTTCTGCAAGTTTGGTCAACCCCATGTAAGTTATGGGGCAGTAACAGTACACTTTTCAAAACGTGTTTTTCAGCCCGAAATAAACGCGTTTTTTCAGACAACTGAATCCCCATGTAGCAACAAGGCTCAGAAGAGCCCACACACTCAGATCTTAACCCCAGTGTGCTGAAAGTGTCAAAACATGTTTTTCAGCAGAAATAAACATGTTTCTGCAAGTTTGGTCAACCCCATGTAAGTTATTGGGCAGTAACAGTACACTTTTCAAAACGTGTTTTTCAGCCCGAAATAAACGCGTTTTTTCAGACAACTGAATCCCCATGTAGCAGCAAGGCTCAGAAGAGCCCACACACTCAGATCTTAACCCCAGTGTGCAGAAAGGGTCAAAACGTGTTTTTCAGCAGAAATAAACATGTTTCTGCAAGTTTGGTCAACCCCATGTAAGTTATGGGGCAGTAACAGTACACTTTTCAAAACGTGTTTTTCAGCCCGAAATAAACGCGTTTTTTCAGACAACTGAATCCCCATGTAGCAGCAAGGCTCAGAAGAGCCCACACACTCAGATCTTAACCCCAGTGTGCTGAAAGTATCAAAACATGTTTTTCAGCAGAAATAAACATGTTTCTGCAAGTTTGGTCAACCCCATGTAAGTTATGGGGCAGTAACAGTACACTTTTCAAAACGTGTTTTTCAGCCCGAAATAAACGCGTTTTTTCAGACAACTGAATCCCCATGTAGCAACAAGGCTCAGAAGAGCCCACACACTCAGATCTTAACCCCAGTGTGCTGAAAGTGTCAAAACATGTTTTTCAGCAGAAATAAACATGTTTCTGCAAGTTTGGTCAACCCCATGTAAGTTATGGGGCAGTAACAGTACACTTTTCAAAACGTGTTTTTCAGCCCGAAATAAACGCGTTTTTTCAGACAACTGAATACCCATGTAGCAGCAAGGCTCAGAAGAGCCCACACACTCAGATCTTAACCCCAGTGTGCTGAAAGTGTCAAAACATGTTTTTCAGCAGAAATAAACATGTTTCTGCAAGTTTGGTCAACCCCATGTAAGTTATGGGGCAGTAACAGTACACTCTGCAAAACGTGTTTTTCAGCCCGAAATAAACGCGTTTTTTCAGACAACTGAATCCCCATGTAGCAGCAAGGCTCAGAAGAGCCCACACACTCAGATCTTAACCCCAGTGTGCTGAAAGTGTCAAAACATGTTTTTCAGCAGAAATAAACATGTTTCTGCAAGTTTGGTCAACCCCATGTAAGTTATGGGGCAGTAACAGTACACTTTTCAAAACGTGTTTTTCAGCCCGAAATAAACGCGTTTTTTCAGACAACTGAATACCCATGTAGCAGCAAGGCTCAGAAGAGCCCACACACTCAGATCTTAACCCCAGTGTGCTGAAAGTGTCAAAACATGTTTTTCAGCAGAAATAAACATGTTTCTGCAAGTTTGGTCAACCCCATGTAAGTTATGGGGCAGTAACAGTACACTTTTCAAAACGTGTTTTTCAGCCCGAAATAAACGCGTTTTTTCAGACAACTGAATACCCATGTAGCAGCAAGGCTCAGAAGAGCCCACACACTCAGATCTTAACCCCAGTGTGCTGAAAGTGTCAAAACATGTTTTTCAGCAGAAATAAACATGTTTCTGCAAGTTTGGTCAACCCCATGTAAGTTATGGGGCAGTAACAGTACACTTTTCAAAACGTGTTTTTCAGCCCGAAATAAACGCGTTTTTTCAGACAACTGAATCCCCATGTAGCAACAAGGCTCAGAAGAGCCCACACACTCAGATCTTTACCCCAGTGTGCTGAAAGTGTCAAAACATGTTTTTCAGCAGAAATAAACATGTTTCTGCAAGTTTGGTCAACCCCATGTAAGTTATTGGGCAGTAACAGTACACTTTTCAAAACGTGTTTTTCAGCCCGAAATAAACGCGTTTTTTCAGACAACTGAATCCCCATGTAGCAGCAAGGCTCAGAAGAGCCCACACACTCAGATCTTAACCCCAGTGTGCAGAAAGGGTCAAAACGTGTTTTTCAGCAGAAATAAACATGTTTCTGCAAGTTTGGTCAACCCCATGTAAGTTATGGGGCAGTAACAGTACACTTTTCAAAACGTGTTTTTCAGCCCGAAATAAACGCGTTTTTTCAGACAACTGAATCCCCATGTAGCAACAAGGCTCAGAAGAGCCCACACACTCAGATCTTAACCCCAGTGTGCTGAAAGTGTCAAAACATGTTTTTCAGCAGAAATAAACATGTTTCTGCAAGTTTGGTCAACCCCATGTAAGTTATGGGGCAGTAACAGTACACTTTTCAAAACGTGTTTTTCAGCCCGAAATAAACGCGTTTTTTCAGACAACTGAATCCCCATGTAGCAACAAGGCTCAGAAGAGCCCACACACTCAGATCTTAACCCCAGTGTGCTGAAAGTGTCAAAACATGTTTTTCAGCAGAAATAAACATGTTTCTGCAAGTTTGGTCAACCCCATGTAAGTTATGGGGCAGTAACAGTACACTTTTCAAAACGTGTTTTTCAGCCCGAAATAAACGCGTTTTTTCAGACAACTGAATCCCCATGTAGCAGCAAGGCTCAGAAGAGCCCACACACTCAGATCTTAACCCCAGTGTGCAGAAAGTGTCAAAACGTGTTTTTCAGCAGAAATAAACATGTTTCTGCAAGTTTGGTCAACCCCATGTAAGTTATGGGGCAGTAACAGTACACTCTGCAAAACGTGTTTTTCAGCCCGAAATAAACGCGTTTTTTCAGACAACTGAATCCCCATGTAGCAGCAAGGCTCAGAAGAGCCCACACACTCAGATCTTAACCCCAGTGTGCTGAAAGTGTCAAAACATGTTTTTCAGCAGAAATAAACATGTTTCTGCAAGTTTGGTCAACCCCATGTAAGTTATGGGGCAGTAACAGTACACTTTTCAAAACGTGTTTTTCAGCCCGAAATAAACGCGTTTTTTCAGACAACTGAATACCCATGTAGCAGCAAGGCTCAGAAGAGCCCACACACTCAGATCTTAACCCCAGTGTGCTGAAAGTGTCAAAACATGTTTTTCAGCAGAAATAAACATGTTTCTGCAAGTTTGGTCAACCCCATGTAAGTTATGGGGCAGTAACAGTACACTTTTCAAAACGTGTTTTTCAGCCCGAAATAAACGCGTTTTTTCAGACAACTGAATCCCCATGTAGCAACAAGGCTCAGAAGAGCCCACACACTCAGATCTTAACCCCAGTGTGCTGAAAGTGTCAAAACATGTTTTTCAGCAGAAATAAACATGTTTCTGCAAGTTTGGTCAACCCCATGTAAGTTATGGGGCAGTAACAGTACACTTTTCAAAACGTGTTTTTCAGCCCGAAATAAACGCGTTTTTTCAGACAACTGAATACCCATGTAGCAGCAAGGCTCAGAAGAGCCCACACACTCAGATCTTAACCCCAGTGTGCTGAAAGTGTCAAAACATGTTTTTCAGCAGAAATAAACATGTTTCTGCAAGTTTGGTCAACCCCATGTAAGTTATGGGGCAGTAACAGTACACTTTTCAAAACGTGTTTTTCAGCCCGAAATAAACGCGTTTTTTCAGACAACTGAATCCCCATGTAGCAACAAGGCTCAGAAGAGCCCACACACTCAGATCTTAACCCCAGTGTGCTGAAAGTGTCAAAACATGTTTTTCAGCAGAAATAAACATGTTTCTGCAAGTTTGGTCAACCCCATGTAAGTTATGGGGCAGTAACAGTACACTTTTCAAAACGTGTTTTTCAGCCCGAAATAAACGCGTTTTTTCAGACAACTGAATCCCCATGTAGCAACAAGGCTCAGAAGAGCCCACACACTCAGATCTTAACCCCAGTGTGCTGAAAGTGTCAAAACATGTTTTTCAGCAGAAATAAACTTGTTTCTGCAAGTTTGGTCAACCCCATGTAAGTTATTGGGCAGTAACAGTACACTTTTCAAAACGTGTTTTTCAGCCCGAAATAAACGCGTTTTTTCAGACAACTGAATCCCCATGTAGCAGCAAGGCTCAGAAGAGCCCACACACTCAGATCTTAACCCCAGTGTGCAGAAAGGGTCAAAACGTGTTTTTCAGCAGAAATAAACATGTTTCTGCAAGTTTGGTCAACCCCATGTAAGTTATGGGGCAGTAACAGTACACTTTTCAAAACGTGTTTTTCAGCCCGAAATAAACGCGTTTTTTCAGACAACTGAATCCCCATGTAGCAACAAGGCTCAGAACAGCCCACACACTCAGATCTTAACCCCAGTGTGCTGAAAGTGTCAAAACATGTTTTTCAGCAGAAATAAACATGTTTCTGCAAGTTTGGTCAACCCCATGTAAGTTATGGGGCAGTAACAGTACACTTTTCAAAACGTGTTTTTCAGCCCGAAATAAACGCGTTTTTTCAGACAACTGAATCCCCATGTAGCAACAAGGCTCAGAAGAGCCCACACACTCAGATCTTAACCCCAGTGTGCTGAAAGTGTCAAAACATGTTTTTCAGCAGAAATAAACATGTTTCTGCAAGTTTGGTCAACCCCATGTAAGTTATGGGGCAGTAACAGTACACTTTTCAAAACGTGTTTTTCAGCCCGAAATAAACGCGTTTTTTCAGACAACTGAATACCCATGTAGCAGCAAGGCTCAGAAGAGCCCACACACTCAGATCTTAACCCCAGTGTGCTGAAAGTGTCAAAACATGTTTTTCAGCAGAAATAAACATGTTTCTGCAAGTTTGGTCAACCCCATGTAAGTTATGGGGCAGTAACAGTACACTTTTCAAAACGTGTTTTTCAGCCCGAAATAAACGCGTTTTTTCAGACAACTGAATACCCATGTAGCAGCAAGGCTCAGAAGAGCCCACACACTCAGATCTTAACCCCAGTGTGCTGAAAGTGTCAAAACATGTTTTTCAGCAGAAATAAACATGTTTCTGCAAGTTTGGTCAACCCCATGTAAGTTATGGGGCAGTAACAGTACACTTTTCAAAACGTGTTTTTCAGCCCGAAATAAACGCGTTTTTTCAGACAACTGAATACCCATGTAGCAGCAAGGCTCAGAAGAGCCCACACACTCAGATCTTAACCCCAGTGTGCTGAAAGTGTCAAAACATGTTTTTCAGCAGAAATAAACATGTTTCTGCAAGTTTGGTCAACCCCATGTAAGTTATGGGGCAGTAACAGTACACTTTTCAAAACGTGTTTTTCAGCCCGAAATAAACGCGTTTTTTCAGACAACTGAATCCCCATGTAGCAACAAGGCTCAGAAGAGCCCACACACTCAGATCTTAACCCCAGTGTGCTGAAAGTGTCAAAACATGTTTTTCAGCAGAAATAAACATGTTTCTGCAAGTTTGGTCAACCCCATGTAAGTTATGGGGCAGTAACAGTACACTTTTCAAAACGTGTTTTTCAGCCCGAAATAAACGCGTTTTTTCAGACAACTGAATACCCATGTAGCAGCAAGGCTCAGAAGAGCCCACACACTCAGATCTTAACCCCAGTGTGCTGAAAGTGTCAAAACATGTTTTTCAGCAGAAATAAACATGTTTCTGCAAGTTTGGTCAACCCCATGTAAGTTATGGGGCAGTAACAGTATACTTTTCAAAACGTGTTTTTCAGCCCGAAATAAACGCGTTTTTTCAGACAACTGAATCCCCATGTAGCAACAAGGCTCAGAAGAGCCCACACACTCAGATCTTAACCCCAGTGTGCTGAAAGTGTCAAAACATGTTTTTCAGCAGAAATAAACATGTTTCTGCAAGTTTGGTCAACCCCATGTAAGTTATGGGGCAGTAACAGTACACTTTTCAAAACGTGTTTTTCAGCCCGAAATAAACGCGTTTTTTCAGACAACTGAATCCCCATGTAGCAGCAAGGCTCAGAAGAGCCCACACACTCAGATCTTAACCCAGTGTGCTGAAAGTGTCAAAACATGTTTTTCAGCAGAAATAAACATGTTTTTGCAAGTTTGGTCAACCCCATTTAAGTTATGGGGCAGTAACAGTACACTTTTCAAAACGTGTTTTTCAGCCCGAAATAAACGCGTTTTTTCAGACAACTGAATACCCATGTAGCAGCAAGGCTCAGAAGAGCCCACACACTCAGATCTTAACCCCAGTGTGCTGAAAGTGTCAAAACATGTTTTTCAGCAGAAATAAACATGTTTCTGCAAGTTTGGTCAACCCCATGTAAGTTATGGTGCAGTAACAGTACACTTTTCAAAACGTGTTTTTCAGCCCGAAATAAACACGTTTTTTCAAACAACTGAATCCCCATGTAGCAACAAGGCTCAGAAGAGCCCACACACTCAGATCTTAACCCCAGTGTGCTGAAAGTGTCAAAACATGTTTTTCAGCAGAAATAAACATGTTTCTGCAAGTTTGGTCAACCCCATGTAAGTTATGGGGCAGTAACAGTACACTTTTCAAAACGTGTTTTTCAGCCCGAAATAAACGCGTTTTTTCAGACAACTGAATCCCCATGTAGCAGCAAGGCTCAGAAGAGCCCACACACTCAGATCTTAACCACAGTGTGCTGAAAGTGTCAAAACATGTTTTTCAGCAGAAATAAACATGTTTCTGCAAGTTTGGTCAACCCCATGTAAGTTATGGGGCAGTAACAGTACACTTTTCAAAACGTGTTTTTCAGCCCGAAATAAACGCGTTTTTTCAGACAACTGAATCCCCATGTAGCAACAAGGCTCAGAAGAGCCCACACACTCAGATCTTAACCCCAGTGTGCTGAAAGTGTCAAAACATGTTTTTCAGCAGAAATAAACATGTTTCTGCAAGTTTGGTCAACCCCATGTAAGTTATTGGGCAGTAACAGTACGCTTTTCAAAACGTGTTTTTCAGCCCGAAATAAACGCGTTTTTTCAGACAACTGAATCCCCATGTAGCAGCAAGGCTCAGAAGAGCCCACACACTCAGATCTTAACCCCAGTGTGCAGAAAGGGTCAAAACGTGTTTTTCAGCAGAAATAAACATGTTTCTGCAAGTTTGGTCAACCCCATGTAAGTTATGGGGCAGTAACAGTACACTTTTCAAAACATGTTTTTCAGCAGAAATAAACATGTTTTCTGCAAGTTTGGTCAACCCCATGTAAGTTATGGGGCAGTAACAGTACACTTTTCAAAACGTGTTTTTCAGCCCGAAATAAACGCGTTTTTTCAAACAACTGAATCCCCATGTAGCAACAAGGCTCAGAAGAGCCCACACACTCAGATCTTAACCCCAGTGTGCTGAAAGTGTCAAAACATGTTTTTCAGCAGAAATAAACATGTTTCTGCAAGTTTGGTCAACCCCATGTAAGTTATGGGGCAGTAACAGTACACTTTTCAAAACGTGTTTTTTCAGCCCGAAATAAACGCGTTTTTTCAGACAACTGAATCCCCATGTAGCAACAAGGCTCAGAAGAGCCCACACACTAAGATCTTAACCCCAGTGTGCTGAAAAGTCAAAACATGTTTTTCAGCAGAAATAAACATGTTTCTGCAAGTTTGGTCAACCCCATGTAAGTTATGGGGCAGTAACAGTACACTTTTCAAAACGTGTTTTTCAGCCCGAAATAAACGCGTTTTTTCAGACAACTGAATACCCATGTAGCAGCAAGGCTCAGAAGAGCCCACACACTCAGATCTTAACCCCAGTGTGCTGAAAGTGTCAAAACATATTTTTCAGCAGAAATAAACATGTTTCTGCAAGTTTGGTCAACCCCATGTAAGTTATGGGGCAGTAACAGTACACTTTTCAAAACGTGTTTTTCAGCCCGAAATAAACGCGTTTTTTCAGACAACTGAATCCCCATGTAGCAACAAGGCTCAGAAGAGCCCACACACTCAGATCTTAACCCCAGTGTGCTGAAAGTGTCAAAACATGTTTTTCAGCAGAAATAAACATGTTTCTGCAAGTTTGGTCAACCCATGTAAGTTATGGGGCAGTAACAGTACACTTTTCAAAACGTGTTTTTTCAGCCCGAAATAAACGCGTTTTTTCAGACAACTGAATACCCATGTAGCAGCAAGGCTCAGAAGAGCCCACACACTCAGATCTTAACCCCAGTGTGCTGAAAGTGTCAAAACATGTTTTTCAGCAGAAATAAACATGTTTCTGCAAGTTTGGTCAACCCCATGTAAGTTATGGGGCAGTAACA
>NW_027168368.1:0-36199 GCF_040954835.1 Lepisosteus oculatus
TAGATTCAGTTGTCCTGAAAAAACGCGTTTATTTCGGGCTGAAAAAATCACGTTTTGAAGATGTGTCTTGTTACTGCCCCATAACTTACATGGGGTGACCAAACTTGCAGAAACATGTTTATTTCTGCTGAAAAACACATTTTGACACTTTCTGTACACTGGGGTTAAGGGCTGAGTGTGTGGGCTCTTCTGAGCCTTGCTGTTACATGGGGATTCAGTTGTCTGAAAAAAACGCGTTTATTTCGGGCTGAAAAACACGTTTTGAAAAGTGTGATGTTACTGCCCCATAACTAACATGGGGTTGACCAAACTTGCAGAAACATGTTTATTTCTGCTGAAAAACACGTTTTGACCCTTTCTGCACACTGGGGTTAAGAGCTGAGTGTGTGGGCTCTTCTGAGCCTAGCAGTTACACTGAGATTCTGCTGTCTGAAAAACGCGTTTATTTCGGGCTGAAAAACACGTTTTGAAAAGTGTCTTGTTACTGCCCATAACTTACATGGGGTTGACCAAACTTGTAGAAACATGTTTATTTCTGCTGAAAAACACGTTTTGACCCTTTCTGCACACTGGGTTAAGGGCTGAGTGTGTGGGCACTTCTGAGCCTTGCTGTTACAAGTAGATTCAGTTGTCTGAAAAACGCGTTTATTTCGGGCTCAAAAACACGTTTTGAAAAGTGTGATGTTACTGCCCCATAACTTACATGGGTTGACCAAACTTGCAGAAACATGTTTATTTCTGCTGAATACACGTTTTGACACTTTCTGTACACTGGGGTTAAGGGCTGAGTGTGTGGGCTCTTCTGAGCCTTGCTGTTACAAGTAGATTCAGTTGTCTGAAAAAACGCGTTTATTTCGGGCTGAAAAACACGTTTTGAAAAGTGTGATGTCACTGCCCCATAACTTATATGGGGTTGACCAAACTTGCAGAAACATGTTTATTTCTGCTGAAAAACACGTTTTGACCCTTTCTGCACACTGGGGTTAAGGGCTGAGTGTGTGGGCTCTTCTGAGCCTTGCTGTTACATGGGGATTCAGTTGTCTGAAAAACGCGTTTATTTCGGGCTGAAAAACACGTTTTGAAAAGTGTGATGTTACTGCCCATAACTTACATGGGGTTGACCAAACTTGCAGAAACATGTTTATTTCTGCTGAAAAACACGTTTTGACCCTTTCTGCACACTGGGGTTAAGAGCTGAGTGTGTGGGCTCTTCTGAGCCTAGCAGTTACACTGAGATTCTGCTGTCTGAAAAAACGCGTTTATTTCGGGCTGAAAAACACGTTTTGAAAAGTGTCTTGTTACTGCCCCATAACTTACATGGGGTTGACCAAACTTGCAGAAACATGTTTATTTCTGCTGAAAAACACGTTTTGACCCTTTCTGCACACTGGGGTTAAGGGCTGAGTGTGTGGGCACTTCTGAGCCTTTGCTGTTACAAGTAGATTCAGTTGTCTGAAAAAACGCGTTTATTCGGCTCAAAAACACGTTTTGAAAGTGTGATGTTACTGCCCCATAACTTACATGGGGTTGACCAAACTTGCAGAAACATGTTTATTTCTGCTGAAAAACACGTTTTGACACTTTCTGTACACTGGGGTTAAGGGCTGAGTGTGTGGGCTCTTCTGAGCCTTGCTGTTACAAGTAGATTCAGTTGTCTGAAAAAACGCGTTTATTTCGGGCTGAAAAACACGTTTTGAAAAGTGTGATGTTACTGCCCCATAACTTACATGGGGTTGACCAAACTTGCAGAAACATGTTTATTTCTGCTGAAAAACACATTTTGACACTTTCTGTACACTGGGGTTAAGGGCTGAGTGTGTGGGCTCTTCTGAGCCTTGCTATTACAAGGAGATTCAGTTGTCTGAAAAAACGCGTTTATTTCGGGCTGAAAAACACGTTTTGAAAAGTGTGATGTTACTGCCCCATAACTTACATGGGGTTGACCAAACTTGCAGAAACATGTTTATTTCTGCTGAAAAACACGTTTTGACCCTTTCTGCACACTGGGGTTAAGGCTGAGTGTGTGGGCACTTCTGAACCTTGCTGTTACAAGTAGATTCAGTTTTCTGAAAAACGCGTTTATTTCGGGCTGAAAAACACGTTTTGAAAAGTGTCTTGTTACTGCCCCATAACTTACATGGGTTGACCAAACTTGCAGAAACATGTTTATTTCTGCTGAAAAACACGTTTTGACCCTTTCTGCACACTGGGGTTAAGGCTGAGTGTGTGGGCACTTCTGAGCCTTGCTGTTACAAGTAGATTCAGTTGTCTGAAAAAACGCGTTTATTTCGGGCTGAAAACACGTTTTGAAAAGTGTCTTGTTACTGCCCCATAACTTACAGTGGGGTTGACCAAACTTGCAGAAACATGTTTATTTCTGCTGAAAAACACATTTTGACAATTTCTGTACACTGGGGTTAAGGCTGAGTGTGTGGGCTCTTCTGAGCCTTGCTGTTACATGGGGATTCAGTTGTCTGAAAAAACGCGTTTATTTCGGGCTGAAAAACACGTTTTGAAAAGTGTGATGTTACTGCCCCATAACTTACATGGGGTTGACCAAACTTGCAGAAACATGTTTATTTCTGCTGAAAAACACGTTTTGACCCTTTCTGCACACTGGGGTTAAGAGCTGAGTGTGTGGGCTCTTCTGAGCCTAGCAGTTACACTGAGATTCTGCTGTCTGAAAAAACGCGTTTATTTCGGGCTGAAAAACACGTTTGAAAAGTGTGATGTCACTGCCCCATAACTTATATGGGGTTGACCAAACTTGCAGAAACATGTTTATTTCTGCTGAAAAACATGTTTTGACCCTTTCTGCACACTGGGGTTAAGGGCTGAGTGTGTGGGCTCTTCTGAGCCTTGCTGTTACATGGGGATTCAGTTGTCTGAAAAAACGCGTTTATTTCGGGCTGAAAAACACGTTTTGAAAAGTGTGATGTTACTGCCCCATAACTTACATGGGTTGACCAAACTTGCAGAAAACATGTTTATTTCTGCTGAAAAACACGTTTGACCCTTTCTGCACACTGGGGTTAAGAGCTGAGTGTGTGGGCTCTTCTGAGCCTAGCAGTTACACTGAGATTCTGCTGTCTGAAAAAACTCGTTTATTTCGGGCTGAAAAACACGTTTTGAAAAGTGTCTTGTTACTGCCCCATAACTTACATGGGGTTGACCAAACTTGCAGAAACATGTTTATTTCTGCTGAAAACACGTTTTGACCCTTTCTGCACACTGGGGTTAAGGGCTGAGTGTGTGGGCACTTCTGAGCCTTGCTGTTACAAGTAGATTCAGTTGCCTGAAAAAACGGTTTATTTCGGGCTGAAAAACACGTTTTGAAAAGTGTGATGTTACTGCCCCATAACATACATGGGGTTGACCAAACTTGCAGAAACATGTTTATTTCTGCTGAAAAACACGTTTTGACCCTTTCTGCACACTGGGGTTAAGAGCTGAGTGTGTGGGCTCTTCTGAGCCTAGCAGTTACACTGAGATTCTGCTGTCTGAAAAACGCGTTTTGAAAAGTGTCTTGTTACTGCCCCATAACTTACATGGGGTTGACAAACTTGCAGAAACATGTTTATTTCTGCTGAAAAACACGTTTTGACCCTTTCTGCACACTGGGTTAAGGGCTGAGTGTGTGGGCACTTCTGAGCCTTGCTGTTACAAGTAGATTCAGTTGTCTGAAAAACGCGTTTATTTCGGGCTGAAAAACACGTTTGAAAAGTGTCTTGTAACTGCCCCATAACTTACATGGGGGTGACCAAACTTGCAGAAACATGTTTATTTCTGCTGAAAAACACATTTTGACACTTTCTGTACACTGGGGTTAAGGGCTGAGTGTGTGGGCTCTTCTGAGCCTTGCTGTTACATGGGGATTCAGTTGTCTGAAAAAAACGCGTTTATTTCGGGCTGAAAAACACGTTTTGAAAAGTGTGATTTTACTGCCCCATAACTAACATGGGGTTGACCAAACTTACAGAAACATGTTTATTTCTGCTGAAAAACACGTTTTGACCCTTTCTGCACACTGGGGTAAGAGCTGAGTGTGTGGGCTCTTCTGAGCCTAGCAGTTACACTGAGATTCTGCTGTCTGAAAAAACGCGTTTATTTCGGGCTGAAAAACACGTTTTGAAAAGTGTCTTGTTACTGCCCCATAACTTACATGGGGTTGACCAAACTTGTAGAAACATGTTTATTTCTGCTGAAAAACACGTTTTGACCCTTTCTGCACACTGGGGTTAAGGGCTGAGTGTGTGGGCACTTCTGAGCCTTGCTGTTACAAGTAGATTCAGTTGTCTGAAAAAACGCGTTTATTTCGTGCTCAAAAACACGTTTTGAAAAGTGTGATGTTACTGCCCCATAACTTACATGGGGTTGACCAAACTTGCAGAAACATGTTTATTTCTGCTGAAATACACGTTTTGACACTTTCTGTACACTGGGGTTAAGGGCTGAGTGTGTGGGCTCTTCTGAGCCTTGCTGTTACAAGTAGATTCAGTTGTCTGAAAAAACGCGTTTATTTCGGGCTGAAAAACATGTTTTGAAAAGTGTGATGTCACTGCCCCATAACTTATATGGGGTTGACCAAACTTGCAGAAACATGTTTATTTCTGCTGAAAAACACGTTTTGACCCTTTCTGCACACTGGGGTTAAGGGCTGAGTGTGTGGGCTCTTCTGAGCCTTGCTGTTACATGGGGATTCAGTTGTCTGAAAAAACGCGTTTATTTCGGGCTGAAAAACACGTTTTGAAAAGTGTGATGTTACTGCCCCATAACTTACATGGGGTTGACCAAACTTGCAGAAACATGTTTATTTCTGCTGAAAAACACGTTTTGACCCTTTCTGCACACTGGGGTTAAGAGCTGAGTGTGTGGGCTCTTCTGAGCCTAGCAGTTACACTGAGATTCTGCTGTCTGAAAAAACGCGTTTATTTCGGGCTGAAAAACACGTTTTGAAAAGTGTCTTGTTACTGCCCCATAACTTACATGGGGTTGACCAAACTTGCAGAAACATGTTTATTTCTGCTGAAAAACACGTTTTGACCCTTTCTGCACACTGGGGTTAAGGGCTGAGTGTGTGGGCACTTCTGAGCCTTGCTGTTACAAGTAGATTCAGTTGCCTGAAAAAACGCGTTTATTTCGGGCTGAAAAACACGTTTTGAAAAGTGTGATGTTACTGCCCCATAACTTACATGGGGTTGACCAAACTTGCAGAAACATGTTTATTTCTGCTGAAAAACACGTTTTGACCCTTTCTGCACACTGGGGTTAAGAGCTGAGTGTGTGGGCTCTTCTGAGCCTAGCAGTTACACTGAGATTCTGCTGTCTGAAAAAACGCGTTTTGAAAAGTGTCTTGTTACTGCCCCATAACTTACATGGGGTTGACCAAACTTGCAGAAACATGTTTATTTCTGCTGAAAAACACGTTTTGACCCTTTCTGCACACTGGGGTTAAGGGCTGAGTGTGTGGGCACTTCTGAGCCTTGCTGTTACAAGTAGATTCAGTTGTCTGAAAAAACGCGTTTATTTCGGGCTGAAAAACACGTTTTGAAAAGTGTCTTGTTACTGCCCCATAACTTACATGGGGGTGACCAAACTTGCAGAAACATGTTTATTTCTGCTAAAAAACACATTTTGACACTTTCTGTACACTGGGGTTAAGGGCTGAGTGTGTGGGCTCTTCTGAGCCTTGCTGTTACATGGGGATTCAGTTGTCTGAATAAAACGCGTTTATTTCGGGCTGAAAAACACGTTTTGAAAAGTGTGATGTTACTGCCCCATAACTAACATGGGGTTGACCAAACTTACAGAAACATGTTTATTTCTGCTGAAAAACACGTTTTGACCCTTTCTGCACACTGGGGTTAAGAGCTGAGTGTGTGGGCTCTTCTGAGCCTAGCAGTTACACTGAGATTCTGCTGTCTGAAAAAACGCGTTTATTTCGGGCTGAAAAACACGTTTTGAAAAGTGTCTTGTTACTGCCCCATAACTTACATGGGGTTGACCAAACTTGTAGAAACATGTTTATTTCTGCTGAAAAACACGTTTTGACCCTTTCTGCACACTGGGGTTAAGGGCTGAGTGTGTGGGCACTTCTGAGCCTTGCTGTTACAAGTAGATTCAGTTGTCTGAAAAAACGCGTTTATTTCGGGCTCAAAAACACGTTTTGAAAAGTGTGATGTTACTGCCCCATAACTTACATGGGGTTGACCAAACTTGCAGAAACATATTTATTTCTGCTGAAATACACGTTTTGACACTTTCTGTACACTGGGGTTAAGGGCTGAGTGTGTGGGCTCTTCTGAGCCTTGCTGTTACAAGTAGATTCAGTTGTCTGAAAAAACGCGTTTATTTCGGGCTGAAAAACACGTTTTGAAAAGTGTGATGTCACTGCCCCATAACTTATATGGGGTTGACCAAACTTGCAGAAACATGTTTATTTCTGCTGAAAAACACGTTTTGACCCTTTCTGCACACTGGGGTTAAGGGCTGAGTGTGTGGGCTCTTCTGAGCCTTGCTGTTACATGGGGATTCAGTTGTCTGAAAAAACGCGTTTATTTCGGGCTGAAAAACACGTTTTGAAAAGTGTGATGTTACTGCCCCATAACTTACATGGGGTTGACCAAACTTGCAGAAACATGTTTATTTCTGCTGAAAAACACGTTTTGACCCTTTCTGCACACTGGGGTTAAGAGCTGAGTGTGTGGGCTCTTCTGAGCCTAGCAGTTACACTGAGATTCTGCTGTCTGAAAAAACGCGTTTATTTCGGGCTGAAAAACACGTTTTGAAAAGTGTCTTGTTACTGCCCCATAACTTACATGGGGTTGACCAAACTTGCAGAAACATGTTTATTTCTGCTGAAAAACACGTTTTGACCCTTTCTGCACACTGGGGTTAAGGGCTGAGTGTGTGGGCACTTCTGAGCCTTGCTGTTACAAGTAGATTCAGTTGCCTGAAAAAACGCGTTTATTTCGGGCTGAAAAACACGTTTTGAAAAGTGTGATGTTACTGCCCCATAACTTACATGGGGTTGACCAAACTTGCAGAAACATGTTTATTTCTGCTGAAAAACACGTTTTGACCCTTTCTGCACACTGGGGTTAAGAGCTGAGTGTGTGGGCTCTTCTGAGCCTAGCAGTTACACTGAGATTCTGCTGTCTGAAAAAACGCGTTTTGAAAAGTGTCTTGTTACTGCCCCATAACTTACATGGGGTTGACCAAACTTGCAGAAACATGTTTATTTCTGCTGAAAAACACGTTTTGACCCTTTCTGCACACTGGGGTTAAGGGCTGAGTGTGTGGGCACTTCTGAGCCTTGCTGTTACAAGTAGATTCAGTTGTCTGAAAAAACGCGTTTATTTCGGGCTGAAAAACACGTTTTGAAAAGTGTCTTGTTACTGCCCCATAACTTACATGGGGGTGACCAAACTTGCAGAAACATGTTTATTTCTGCTGAAAAACACATTTTGACACTTTCTGTACACTGGGGTTAAGGGCTGAGTGTGTGGGCTCTTCTGAGCCTTGCTGTTACATGGGGATTCAGTTGTCTGAAAAAAACGCGTTTATTTCGGGCTGAAAAACACGTTTTGAAAAGTGTGATGTTACTGCCCCATAACTAACATGGGGTTGACCAAACTTGCAGAAACATGTTTATTTCTGCTGAAAAACACGTTTTGACCCTTTCTGCACACTGGGGTTAAGAGCTGAGTGTGTGGGCTCTTCTGAGCCTAGCAGTTACACTGAGATTCTGCTGTCTGAAAAAACGCGTTTATTTCGGGCTGAAAAACACGTTTTGAAAAGTGTCTTGTTACTGCCCCATAACTTACATGGGGTTGACCAAACTTGTAGAAACATGTTTATTTCTGCTGAAAAACACGTTTTGACCCTTTCTGCACACTGGGGTTAAGGGCTGAGTGTGTGGGCACTTCTGAGCCTTGCTGTTACAAGTAGATTCAGTTGTCTGAAAAAACGCGTTTATTTCGGGCTCAAAAACACGTTTTGAAAAGTGTGATGTTACTGCCCCATAACTTACATGGGGTTGACCAAACTTGCAGAAACATGTTTATTTCTGCTGAAAAACACGTTTTGACACTTTCTGTACACTGGGGTTAAGGGCTGAGTGTGTGGGCTCTTCTGAGCCTTGCTGTTACAAGTAGATTCAGTTGTCTGAAAAAACGCGTTTATTTCGGGCTGAAAAACACGTTTTGATAAGTGTGATGTTACTGCCCCATAACTTACATGGGGTTGACCAAACTTGCAGAAACATGTTTATTTCTGCTGAAAAACACATTTTGACACTTTCTGTACACTGGGGTTAAGGGCTGAGTGTGTGGGCTCTTCTGAGCCTTGCTATTACAAGGAGATTCAGTTGTCTGAAAAAACGCGTTTATTTCGGGCTGAAAAACACGTTTTGAAAAGTGTGATGTTACTGCCCCATAACTTACATGGGGTTGACCAAACTTGCAGAAACATGTTTATTTCTGCTGAAAAACACGTTTTGACCCTTTCTGCACACTGGGGTTAAGGGCTGAGTGTGTGGGCTCTTCTGAGCCTTGCTATTACAAGGAGATTCAGTTGTCTGAAAAAAAGCGTTTATTTCGGGCTGAAAAACACGTTTTGAAAAGTGTGATGTTACTGCCCCATAACTTACATGGGGTTGACCAAACTTGCAGAAACATGTTTATTTCTGCTGAAAAACACGTTTTGACCCTTTCTGCACACTGGGGTTAAGGGCTGAGTGTGTGGGCACTTCTGAACCTTGCTGTTACAAGTAGATTCAGTTTTCTGAAAAAACGCGTTTATTTCGGGCTGAAAAACACGTTTTGAAAAGTGTCTTGTTACTGCCCCATAACTTACATGGGGTTGACCAAACTTGCAGAAACATGTTTATTTCTGCTGAAAAACACGTTTTGACCCTTTCTGCACACTGGGGTTAAAGGCTGAGTGTGTGGGCTCTTCTGAGCCTTGCTATTACAAGGAGATTCAGTTGTCTGAAAAAACGCGTTTATTTCGGGCTGAAAAACACGTTTTGAAAAGTGTCTTGTTACTGCCCCATAACTTACATGGGGTTGACCAAACTTGCAGAAACATGTTTATTTCTGCTGAAAAACACATTTTGACAATTTCTGTACACTGGGGTTAAGGGCTGAGTGTGTGGGCTCTTCTGAGCCTTGCTGTTACATGGGGATTCAGTTGTCTGAAAAAACGCGTTTATTTCGGGCTGAAAAACACGTTTTGAAAAGTGTGATGTTACTGCCCCATAACTTACATGGGGTTGACCAAACTTGCAGAAACATGTTTATTTCTGCTGAAAAACACGTTTTGACCCTTTCTGCACACTGGGGTTAAGAGCTGAGTGTGTGGGCTCTTCTGAGCCTAGCAGTTACACTGAGATTCTGCTGTCTGAAAAAACGCGTTTATTTCGGGCTGAAAAACACGTTTTGAAAAGTGTCTTGTTACTGCCCCATAACTTACATGGGGTTGACCAAACTTGCAGAAACATGTTTATTTCTGCTGAAAAACACGTTTTGACCCTTTCTGCACACTGGGGTTAAGGGCTGAGTGTGTGGGCACTTCTGAGCCTTGCTGTTACAAGTAGATTCAGTTGTCTGAAAAAACGCGTTTATTTCGGGCTGAAAAACACGTTTTGAAAAGTGTGATGTTACTGCCCCATAACTTACATGGGGTTGACCAAACTTGCAGAAACATGTTTATTTCTGCTGAAAAACACGTTTTGACACTTTCTGTACACTGGGGTTAAGGGCTGAGTGTGTGGGCACTTCTGAGCCTTGCTGTTACAAGTAGATTCAGTTGTCTGAAAAAACGCGTTTATTTCGGGCTCAAAAACACGTTTTGAAAAGTGTGATGTTACTGCCCCATAACTTACATGGGGTTGACCAAACTTGCAGAAACATGTTTATTTCTGCTGAAAAACACGTTTTGACACTTTCTGTACACTGGGGTTAAGGGCTGAGTGTGTGGGCTCTTCTGAGCCTTGCTATTACAAGGAGATTCAGTTGTCTGAAAAAACGCGTTTATGTCGGGCTGAAAAACACGTTTTGAAAAGTGTCTTGTTACTGTCCCATAACTTACATGGGGGTGACCAAACTTGCAGAAACATGTTTATTTCTGCTGAAAAACACATTTTGACACTTTCTGTACACTGGGGTTAAGGGCTGAGTGTGTGGGCTCTTCTGAGCCTTGCTGTTACATGGGGATTCAGTTGTCTGAAAAAAACGCGTTTATTTCGGGCTGAAAAACACGTTTTGAAAAGTGTGATGTTACTGCCCCATAACTTACATGGGGTTGACCAAACTTGCAGAAACATGTTTATTTCTGCTGAAAAACACGTTTTGACCCTTTCTGCACACTGGGGTTAAGAGCTGAGTGTGTGGGCTCTTCTGAGCCTAGCAGTTACACTGAGATTCTGCTGTCTGAAAAAACGCGTTTATTTCGGGCTGAAAAACACGTTTTGAAAAGTGTCTTGTTACTGCCCCATAACTTACATGGGGTTGACCAAACTTGTAGAAACATGTTTATTTCTGCTGAAAAACACGTTTTGACCCTTTCTGCACACTGGGGTTAAGGGCTGAGTGTGTGGGCACTTCTGAGCCTTGCTGTTACAAGTAGATTCAGTTGTCTGAAAAAACGCGTTTATTTCGGGCTCAAAAACAAGTTTTGAAAAGTGTGATGTTACTGCCCCATAACTTACATGGGGTTGACCAAACTTGCAGAAACATGTTTATTTCTGCTGAAAAACACGTTTTGACACTTTCTGTACACTGGGGTTAAGGGCTGAGTGTGTGGGCTCTTCTGAGCCTTGCTGTTACAAGTAGATTCAGTTGTCTGAAAAAACGCGTTTATTTCGGGCTGAAAAACACGTTTTGAAAAGTGTCTTGTTACTGCCCCATAACTTACATGGGGTTGACCAAACTTGCAGAAACATGTTTATTTCTGCTGAAAAACACGTTTTGACCCTTTCTGCACACTGGGGTTAAGAGCTGAGTGTGTGGGCTCTTCTGAGCCTAGCAGTTACACTGAGATTCTGCTGTCTAAAAAAACGCGTTTATTTCGGGCTGAAAAACACGTTTTGAAAAGTGTCTTGTTACTGCCCCATAACTTACATGGGGTTGACCAAACTTGCAGAAACATGTTTATTTCTGCTGAAAAACACGTTTTGACCCTTTCTGCACACTGGGGTTAAGGGCTGAGTGTGTGGGCACTTCTGAGCCTTGCTGTTACAAGTAGATTCAGCTGTCTGAAAAAACGCGTTTATTTCGGGCTGAAAAACACGTTTTGAAAAGTGTGATGTTACTGCCCCATAACTTACATGGGGTTGACCAAACTTGCAGAAACATGTTTATTTCTGCTGAAAAACACGTTTTGACCCTTTCTGCACACTGGGGTTAAGGGCTGAGTGTGTGGGCTCTTCTGAGCCTTGCTGTTACAAGGAGATTCAGTTGTCTGAAAAAACGCGTTTATTTCGGGCTGAAAAACACGTTTTGAAAAGTGTGATGTTACTGCCCCAAAACTTACATGGGGTTGACCAAACTTGCAGAAACATGTTTATTTCTGCTGAAAAACACGTTTTGACCCTTTCTGCACACTGGGGTTAAGGGCTGAGTGTGTGGGCACTTCTGACCTTGCTGTTACAAGTAGATTCAGCTGTCTGAAAAAACGCGTTTATTTCGGGCTGAAAAACACGTTTTGAAAAGTGTGATGTTACTGCCCCATAACCTACATGGGGTTGACCAAACATGCAGAAACATGTTTATTTCTGCTGAAAAACACGTTTTGACCCTTTCTGCACACTGGGGTTAAGGGCTTAGTGTGTGGGCTCTTCTGAGCCTTGCTGTTACAAGGAGATTCAGTTGTCTGAAAAAAAGCGTTTATTTCGGGCTGAAAAACACGTTTTGAAAAGTGTGATGTTACTGCCCCATAACTTACATGGGGTTGACCAAACTTGCAGAAACATGTTTATTTCTGCTGAAAAACACGTTTTGACCCTTTCTGCACACTGGGGTTAAGGGCTGAGTGTATGGGCACTTCTGAGCCTTGCTGTTACAAGTAGATTCAGTTGCCTGAAAAAACGCGTTTATTTCGGGCTGAAAAACACGTTTTGAAAAGTGTCTTGTTACTGCCCCATAACTTACATGGGGTTGACCAAACTTGCAGAAACATGTTTATTTCTGCTGAAAAACACGTTTTGACCCTTTCTGCACACTGGGGTTAAGGGCTGAGTGTGTGGGCACTTCTGAGCCTTGCTGTTACAAGTAGATTCAGTTGTCTGAAAAAACGCGTTTATTTCGGGCTGAAAAACACGTTTTGAAAAGTGTGATGTTACTGCCCCACAACTTACATGGGGTTGACCAAACTTGCAGAAACATGTTTATTTCTGCTGAAAAACACGTTTTGACCCTTTCTGTACACTGGGGTTAAGGGCTGAGTGTGTGGGCTCTTCTGAGCCTTGCTATTACAAGGAGATTCAGTTGTCTGAAAAAACGCGTTTATTTCGGGCTGAAAAACACGTTTTGAAAAGTGTCTTGTTACTGCCCCATAACTTACATGGGGTTGACCAAACTTGCAGAAACATGTTTATTTCTGCTGAAAAACACGTTTTGACCCTTTCTGCACACTGGGGTTAAGGGCTGAGTGTGTGGGCACTTCTGAGCCTTGCTGTTACAAGTAGATTCAGTTGCCTGAAAAAATGCGTTTATTTCGGGCTGAAAAACACGTTTTGAAAAGTGTGATGTTACTGCCCCATAACTTACATGGGGTTGACCAAACTTGCAGAAACATGTTTATTTCTGCTGAAAAACACGTTTTGACACTTTCTGTACACTGGGGTTAAGGGCTGAGTGTGTGGGCTCTTCTGAGCCTTGCTGTTACATGGGGATTCAGTTGTCTGAAAAAACGCGTTTATTTCGGGCTGAAAAACACGTTTTGAAAAGTGTGATGTTACTGCCCCATAACTTATATGGGGTTGACCAAACTTGCAGAAACATGTTTATTTCTGCTGAAAAACACGTTTTGACCCTTTCTGCACACTGGGGTTAAGGGCTGAGTGTGTGGGCACTTCTGAGCCTTGCTGTTACAAGTAGATTCAGCTGTGTGAAAAAACGCGTTTATTTCGGGCTGAAAAACACGTTTTGAAAAGTGTGATGTTACTGCCCCATAACTTACATGGGGTTGACCAAACTTGCAGAAACATGTTTATTTCTGCTGAAAAACACGTTTTGACCCTTTCTGCACACTGGGGTTAAGGGCTGAGTGTGTGGGCTCTTCTGAGCCTTGCTGTTACAAGGAGATTCAGTTGTCTGAAAAAACGCGTTTATTTCGGGCTGAAAAACACGTTTTGAAAAGTGTGATGTTACTGCCCCATAACTTACATGGGGTTGACCAAACTTGCAGAAACATGTTTATTTCTGCTGAAAAACACGTTTTGACCCTTTCTGCACACTGGGGTTTAGGGCTGAGTGTGTGGGCACTTCTGGCCTTGCTGTTACAAGTAGATTCAGCTGTCTGAAAAAACGCGTTTATTTCGGGCTGAAAAACACGTTTTGAAAAGTGTGATGTTACTGCCCCATAACTTACATGGGGTTGACCAAACTTGCAGAAACATGTTTATTTCTGCTGAAAAACACGTTTTGACCCTTTCTGCACACTGGGGTTAAGGGCTGAGTGTGTGGGCTCTTCTGAGCCTTGCTGTTACAAGGAGATTCAGTTGTCTGAAAAACCGCGTTTATTTCGGGCTGAAAAACACGTTTTGAAAAGTGTGATGTTACTGCCCCATAACTTATATGGGGTTGACCAAACTTGCAGAAACATGTTTATTTCTGCTGAAAAACACGTTTTTACCCTTTCTGCACACTGGGGTTAAGGGCTGAGTGTGTGGGCACTTCTGAGCCTTGCTGTTACAAGTAGATTCAGTTGCCTGAAAAAACGCGTTTATTTCGGGCTGAAAAACACGTTTTGAAAAGTGTATTGTTACTGCCCCATAACTTACATGGGGTTGACCAAACTTGCAGAAACATGTTTATTTCTGCTGAAAAACACGTTTTGACCCTTTCTGCACACTGGGGTTAAGGGCTGAGTGTGTGGGCACTTCTGAGCCTTGCTGTTACAAGTAGATTCAGTTGTCTGAAAAAACGCGTTTATTTCGGGCTGAAAAACACGTTTTGAAAAGTGTGATGTTACTGCCCCATAACTTACATGGGGTTGACCAAACTTGCAGAAACATGTTTATTTCTGCTGAAAAACACGTTTTGACCCTTTCTGCACACTGGGGTTAAGGGCTGAGTGTGTGGGCTCTTCTGAGCCTTGCTGTTACAAGGAGATTCAGTTGTCTGAAAAAACGCGTTTATTTCGGGCTGAAAAACACGTTTTGAAAAGTGTGATGTTACTGCCCCATAACTTATATGGGGTTGACCAAACTTGCAGAAACATGTTTATTTCTGCTGAAAAACACGTTTTGACCCTTTCTGCACACTGGGGTTAAGGGCTGAGTGTGTGGGCTCTTCTGAGCCTTGCTATTACAAGGAGATTCAGTTGTCTGAAAAAACGCGTTTATTTCGGGCTGAAAAACACGTTTTGAAAAGTGTCTTGTTACTGCCCCATAACTTACATGGGGTTGACCAAACTTGTAGAAACATGTTTATTTCTGCTGAAAAACACGTTTTGACCCTTTCTGCACACTGGGGTTAAGGGCTGAGTGTGTGGGCACTTCTGAGCCTTGCTGTTACAAGTAGATTCAGTTGTCTGAAAAAACGCGTTTATTTCGGGCTCAAAAACAAGTTTTGAAAAGTGTGATGTTACTGCCCCATAACTTACATGGGGTTGACCAAACTTGCAGAAACATGTTTATTTCTGCTGAAAAACACGTTTTGACACTTTCTGTACACTGGGGTTAAGGGCTGAGTGTGTGGGCTCTTCTGAGCCTTGCTGTTACAAGTAGATTCAGTTGTCTGAAAAAACGCGTTTATTTCGGGCTGAAAAACACGTTTTGAAAAGTGTCTTGTTACTGCCCCATAACTTACATGGGGTTGACCAAACTTGCAGAAACATGTTTATTTCTGCTGAAAAACACGTTTTGACCCTTTCTGCACACTGGGGTTAAGAGCTGAGTGTGTGGGCTCTTCTGAGCCTAGCAGTTACACTGAGATTCTGCTGTCTAAAAAAACGCGTTTATTTCGGGCTGAAAAACACGTTTTGAAAAGTGTCTTGTTACTGCCCCATAACTTACATGGGGTTGACCAAACTTGCAGAAACATGTTTATTTCTGCTGAAAAACACGTTTTGACACTTTCTGTACACTGGGGTTAAGGGCTGAGTGTGTGGGCTCTTCTGAGCCTTGCTATTACAAGGAGATTCAGTTGTCTGAAAAAACGCGTTTATTTCGGGCTGAAAAACACGTTTTGAAAAGTGTCTTGTTACTGCCCCATAACTTACATGGGGTTGACCAAACTTGCAGAAACATGTTTATTTCTGCTGAAAAACACGTTTTGACACTTTCTGTACACTGGGGTTAAGGGCTGAGTGTGTGGGCTCTTCTGAGCCTTGCTATTACAAGGAGATTCAGTTGTCTGAAAAAACGCGTTTATTTCGGGCTGAAAAACACGTTTTGAAAAGTGTCTTGTTACTGCCCCATAACTTACATGGGGTTGACCAAACTTGCAGAAACATGTTTATTTCTGCTGAAAAACACGTTTTGACCCTTTCTGCACACTGGGGTTAAGGGCTGAGTGTGTGGGCACTTCTGAGCCTTGCTGTTACAAGTAGATTCAGTTGTCTGAAAAAACGCGTTTATTTCGGGCTCAAAAACACGTTTTGAAAAGTGTCTTGTTACTGCCCCATAACTTACATGGGGTTGACCAAACTTGCAGAAACATGTTTATTTCTGCTGAAAAACACATTTTGACACTTTCTGTACACTGGGGTTAAGGGCTGAGTGTGTGGGCTCTTCTGAGCCTTGCTGTTACATGGGGATTCAGTTGTCTGAAAAAACGCGTTTATTTCGGGCTGAAAAACACGTTTTGAAAAGTGTGATGTTACTGCCCCATAACTTACATGGGGTTGACCAAACTTGCAGAAACATGTTTATTTCTGCTGAAAAACACGTTTTGACCCTTTCTGCACACTGGGGTTAAGAGCTGAGTGTGTGGGCTCTTCTGAGCCTAGCAGTTACACTGAGATTCTGCTGTCTGAAAAAACGCGTTTATTTCGGGCTGAAAAACACGTTTTGAAAAGTGTCTTGTTACTGCCCCATAACTTACATGGGGTTGACCCAACTTGCAGAAACATGTTTATTTCTGCTGAAAAACACGTTTTGACCCTTTCTGCACACTGGGGTTAAGGGCTGAGTGTGTGGGCACTTCTGAGCCTTGCTGTTACAAGTAGATTCAGTTGTCTGAAAAAACGCGTTTATTTCGGGCTGAAAAACACGTTTTGAAAAGTGTGATGTTACTGCCCCATAACTTACATGGGGTTGACCAAACTTGCAGAAACATGTTTATTTCTGCTGAAAAACACGTTTTGACACTTTCTGTACACTGGGGTTAAGGGCTGAGTGTGTGGGCACTTCTGAGCCTTGCTGTTACAAGTAGATTCAGTTTTCTGAAAAAACGCGTTTATTTCGGGCTCAAAAACACGTTTTGAAAAGTGTGATGTTACTGCCCCATAACTTACATGGGGTTGACCAAACTTGCAGAAACATGTTTATTTCTGCTGAAAAACACGTTTTGACACTTTCTGTACACTGGGGTTAAGGGCTGAGTGTGTGGGCTCTTCTGAGCCTTGCTATTACAAGGAGATTCAGTTGTCTGAAAAAACGCGTTTATTTCGGGATGAAAAACACGTTTTGAAAAGTGTCTTGTTACTGCCCCATAACTTACATGGGGGTGACCAAACTTGCAGAAACATGTTTATTTCTGCTGAAAAACACATTTTGACACTTTCTGTACACTGGGGTTAAGGGCTGAGTGTGTGGGCTCTTCTGAGCCTTGCTGTTACATGGGGATTCAGTTGTCTGAAAAAAACGCGTTTATTTCGGGCTGAAAAACACGTTTTGAAAAGTGTGATGTTACTGCCCCATAACTTACATGGGGTTGACCAAACTTGCAGAAACATGTTTATTTCTGCTGAAAAACACGTTTTGACCCTTTCTGCACACTGGGGTTAAGGGCTGAGTGTGTGGGCACTTCTGAGCCTTGCTGTTACAAGTAGATTCAGTTGCCTGAAAAAACGCGTTTATTTCGGGCTGAAAAACACGTTTTGAAAAGTGTCTTGTTACTGCCCCATAACTTACATGGGGTTGACCAAACTTGCAGAAACATGTTTATTTCTGCTGAAAAACACGTTTTGACCCTTTCTGCACACTGGGGTTAAGGGCTGAGTGTGTGGGCACTTCTGAGCCTTGCTGTTACAAGTAGATTCAGTTGCCTGAAAAAACGCGTTTATTTCGGGCTGAAAAACACGTTTTGAAAAGTGTGATGTTACTGCCCCATAACTTACATGGGGTTGACCAAACTTGCAGAAACATGTTTATTTCTGCTGAAAAACACGTTTTGACCCTTTCTGCACACTGGGGTTAAGAGCTGAGTGTGTGGGCTCTTCTGAGCCTAGCAGTTACACTGAGATTCTGCTGTCTGAAAAAACGCGTTTATTTCGGGCTGAAAAACACGTTTTGAAAAGTGTCTTGTTACTGCCCCATAACTTACATGGGGTTGACCAAACTTGTAGAAACATGTTTATTTCTGCTGAAAAACACGTTTTGACCCTTTCTGCACACTGGGGTTAAGGGCTGAGTGTGTGGGCACTTCTGAGCCTTGCTGTTACAAGTAGATTCAGTTGTCTGAAAAAACGCGTTTATTTCGGGCTCAAAAACACGTTTTGAAAAGTGTGATGTTACTGCCCCATAACTTACATGGGGTTGACCAAACTTGCAGAAACATGTTTATTTCTGCTGAAAAACACATTTTGACACTTTCTGTACACTGGGGTTAAGGGCTGAGTGTGTGGGCTCTTCTGAGCCTTGCTATTACAAGGAGATTCAGTTGTCTGAAAAAACGCGTTTATTTCGGGCTGAAAAACACGTTTTGAAAAGTGTCTTGTTACTGCCCCATAACTTACATGGGGTTGACCAAACTTGCAGAAACATGTTTATTTCTGCTGAAAAACACGTTTTGACACTTTCTGTACACTGGGGTTAAGGGCTGAGTGTGTGGGCTCTTCTGAGCCTTGCTATTACAAGGAGATTCAGTTGTCTGAAAAAACGCGTTTATTTCGGGCTGAAAAACACGTTTTGAAAAGTGTCTTGTTACTGCCCCATAACTTACATGGGGTTGACCAAACTTGCAGAAACATGTTTATTTCTGCTGAAAAACACGTTTTGACCCTTTCTGCACACTGGGGTTAAGGGCTGAGTGTGTGGGCACTTCTGAGCCTTGCTGTTACAAGTAGATTCAGTTGTCTGAAAAAACGCGTTTATTTCGGGCTCAAAAACACGTTTTGAAAAGTGTGATGTTACTGCCCCATAACTTACATGGGGTTGACCAAACTTGCAGAAACATGTTTATTTCTGCTGAAAAACACGTTTTGACACTTTCTGTACACTGGGGTTAAGGGCTGAGTGTGTGGGCTCTTCTGAGCCTTGCTATTACAAGGAGATTCAGTTGTCTGAAAAAACGCGTTTATTTCGGGCTGAAAAACACGTTTTGAAAAGTGTCTTGTTACTGCCCCATAACTTACATGGGGTTGACCAAACTTGCAGAAACATGTTTATTTCTGCTGAAAAACACGTTTTGACCCTTTCTGCACACTGGGGTTAAGGGCTGAGTGTGTGGGCTCTTCTGAGCCTTGCTATTACAAGGAGATTCAGTTGTCTGAAAAAACGCGTTTATTTCGGGCTGAAAAACACGTTTTGAAAAGTGTCTTGTTACTGCCCCATAACTTACATGGGGTTGACCAAACTTGCAGAAACATGTTTATTTCTGCTGAAAAACACATTTTGACACTTTCTGTACACTGGGGTTAAGGGCTGAGTGTGTGGGCTCTTCTGAGCCTTGCTGTTACATGGGGATTCAGTTGTCTGAAAAAACGCGTTTATTTCGGGCTGAAAAACACGTTTTGAAAAGTGTGATGTTACTGCCCCATAACTTACATGGGGTTGACCAAACTTGCAGAAACATGTTTATTTCTGCTGAAAAACACGTTTTGACACTTTCTGCACACTGGGGTTAAGAGCTGAGTGTGTGGGCTCTTCTGAGCCTAGCAGTTACACTGAGATTCTGCTGTCTGAAAAAACGCGTTTATTTCGGGCTGAAAAACACGTTTTGAAAAGTGTCTTGTTACTGCCCCATAACTTACATGGGGTTGACCAAACTTGCAGAAACATGTTTATTTCTGCTGAAAAACACGTTTTGACCCTTTCTGCACACTGGGGTTAAGGGCTGAGTGTGTGGGCACTTCTGAGCCTTGCTGTTACAAGTAGATTCAGTTGCCTGAAAAAACGCGTTTATTTCGGGCTGAAAAACACGTTTTGAAAAGTGTGATGTTACTGCCCCATAACTTACATGGGGTTGACCAAACTTGCAGAAACATGTTTATTTCTGCTGAAAAACACGTTTTGACCCTTTCTGCACACTGGGGTTAAGAGCTGAGTGTGTGGGCTCTTCTGAGCCTAGCAGTTACACTGAGATTCTGCTGTCTGAAAAAACGCGTTTATTTCGGGCTGAAAAACACGTTTTGAAAAGTGTCTTGTTACTGCCCCATAACTTACATGGGGTTGACCAAACTTGCAGAAACATGTTTATTTCTGCTGAAAAACACGTTTTGACCCTTTCTGCACACTGGGGTTAAGGGCTGAGTGTGTGGGCACTTCTGAGCCTTGCTGTTACAAGTAGATTCAGTTGTCTGAAAAAACGCGTTTATTTCGGGCTGAAAAACACGTTTTGAAAAGTGTGATGTTACTGCCCCATAACTTACATGGGGTTGACCAAACTTGCAGAAACATGTTTATTTCTGCTGAAAAACACGTTTTGACACTTTCTGTACACTGGGGTTAAGGGCTGAGTGTGTGGGCACTTCTGAGCCTTGCTGTTACAAGTAGATTCAGTTGTCTGAAAAAACGCGTTTATTTCGGGCTCAAAAACACGTTTTGAAAAGTGTGATGTTACTGCCCCATAACTTACATGGGGTTGACCAAACTTGCAGAAACATGTTTATTTCTGCTGAAAAACACGTTTTGACACTTTCTGTACACTGGGGTTAAGGGCTGAGTGTGTGGGCTCTACTGAGCCTTGCTATTACAAGGAGATTCAGTTGTCTGAAAAAACGCGTTTATTTCGGGCTGAAAAACACGTTTTGAAAAGTGTCTTGTTACTGCCCCATAACTTACATGGGGGTGACCAAACTTGCAGAAACATGTTTATTTCTGCTGAAAAACACATTTTGACACTTTCTGTACACTGGGGTTAAGGGCTGAGTGTGTGGGCTCTTCTGAGCCTTGCTGTTACATGGGGATTCAGTTGTCTGAAAAAAACGCGTTTATTTCGGGCTGAAAAACACGTTTTGAAAAGTGTGATGTTACTGCCCCATAACTTACATGGGGTTGACCAAACTTGCAGAAACATGTTTATTTCTGCTGAAAAACACGTTTTGACCCTTTCTGCACACTGGGGTTAAGGGCTGAGTGTGTGGGCACTTCTGAGCCTTGCTGTTACAAGTAGATTCAGTTGCCTGAAAAAACGCGTTTATTTCGGGCTGAAAAATACGTTTTGAAAAGTGTCTTGTTACTGCCCCATAACTTACATGGGGTTGACCAAACTTGCAGAAACATGTTTATTTCTGCTGAAAAACACGTTTTGACCCTTTCTGCACACTGGGGTTAAGGGCTGAGTGTGTGGGCACTTCTGAGCCTTGCTGTTACAAGTAGATTCAGTTGCCTGAAAAAACGCGTTTATTTCGGGCTGAAAAACACGTTTTGAAAAGTGTGATGTTACTGCCCCATAACTTACATGGGGTTGACCAAACTTGCAGAAACATGTTTATTTCTGCTGAAAAACACGTTTTGACCCTTTCTGCACACTGGGGTTAAGAGCTGAGTGTGTGGGCTCTTCTGAGCCTAGCAGTTACACTGAGATTCTGCTGTCTGAAAAAACGCGTTTATTTCGGGCTGAAAAACACGTTTTGAAAAGTGTCTTGTTACTGCCCCATAACTTACATGGGGTTGACCAAACTTGTAGAAACATGTTTATTTCTGCTGAAAAACACGTTTTGACCCTTTCTGCACACTGGGGTTAAGGGCTGAGTGTGTGGGCACTTCTGAGCCTTGCTGTTACAAGTAGATTCAGTTGTCTGAAAAAACGCGTTTATTTCGGGCTCAAAAACACGTTTTGAAAAGTGTGATGTTACTGCCCCATAACTTACATGGGGTTGACCAAACTTGCAGAAACATGTTTATTTCTGCTGAAAAACACATTTTGACACTTTCTGTACACTGGGGTTAAGGGCTGAGTGTGTGGGCTCTTCTGAGCCTTGCTATTACAAGGAGATTCAGTTGTCTGAAAAAACGCGTTTATTTCGGGCTGAAAAACACGTTTTGAAAAGTGTCTTGTTACTGCCCCATAACTTACATGGGGTTGACCAAACTTGCAGAAACATGTTTATTTCTGCTGAAAAACACGTTTTGACACTTTCTGTACACTGGGGTTAAGGGCTGAGTGTGTGGGCTCTTCTGAGCCTTGCTATTACAAGGAGATTCAGTTGTCTGAAAAAACGCGTTTATTTCGGGCTGAAAAACACGTTTTGAAAAGTGTCTTGTTACTGCCCCATAACTTACATGGGGTTGACCAAACTTGCAGAAACATGTTTATTTCTGCTGAAAAACACGTTTTGACCCTTTCTGCACACTGGGGTTAAGGGCTGAGTGTGTGGGCACTTCTGAGCCTTGCTGTTACAAGTAGATTCAGTTGTCTGAAAAAACGCGTTTATTTCGGGCTCAAAAACACGTTTTGAAAAGTGTGATGTTACTGCCCCATAACTTACATGGGGTTGACCAAACTTGCAGAAACATGTTTATTTCTGCTGAAAAACACGTTTTGACACTTTCTGTACACTGGGGTTAAGGGCTGAGTGTGTGGGCTTGTGTGGCTCTATCTGATGCCTTGCTATTACAAGGGAGATTCAGTTGTCTGAAAAAACAGCGTTTATTCGGGCTGAAAACACGTTTTGAAAGTGTCTTGTTACTGCCCCATAACTTACATTGGGTTGACCAAACTTGCAGAAACATGTTTATTTCTGCTGAAAAACACGTTTTGACCCTTTCTGCACACTGGGGTTAAGGGCTGAGTGGTGTGGGCTCTTCTGAGCCTTGCTATTACAAGAGATTCAGTTGTCTGAAAAAACGCGTTTATTTCGGGCTGAAAAACACGTTTTGAAAAGTGTCTTGTTACTGCCCCATAACTTACATGGGGTTGACCAAACTTGCAGAAACATGTTTATTTCTGCTGAAAAACACATTTTGACACTTTCTGTACACTGGGGTTAAGGGCTGAGTGTGTGGGCTCTTCTGAGCCTTCCTGTTACATGGGAGATTCAGTTGTCTGAAAAAACGCGTTTATTTCGGGCTGAAAAACACGTTTTGAAAAGTGTGATGTTACTGCCCCATAACTTACATGGGGTTGACCAAACTTGCAGAAACATGTTTATTTCTGCTGAAAACACGTTTTGACACTTTCTGCACACTGGGGTTAAGAGCTGAGTGTGTGGGCTCTTCTGAGCCTAGCAGTTACACTGAGATTCTGCTGTCTGAAAAACGCGTTTATTTCGGGCTGAAAAACACGTTTGAAAAGTGTCTTGTTACTGCCCATAACTTACATGGGTGACCAAACTTGCAGAAACATGTTTATTTCTGCTGAAAAACACGTTTTGACCCTTTCTGCACACTGGGGTTAAGGGCTGAGTGTGTGGGCACTTCTGAGCCTTGCTGTTACAAGTAGATTCAGTTGCCTGAAAAACGCGTTTATTTCGGGCTGAAAAACACGTTTTGAAAAGTGTGATGTTACTGCCCCATAACTTACATGGGGTTGACCAAACTTGCAGAAACATGTTTATTTCTGCTGAAAAACACGTTTTGACCCTTTCTGCACACTGGGGTTAAGAGCTGAGTGTGTGGCTCTTCTGAGCCTAGCAGTTACACTGAGATTCTGCTGTCTGAAAAAACGCGTTTATTTCGGGCTGAAAAACACGTTTTGAAAAGTGTCTTGTTACTGCCCCCATAACTTACATGGGGTTGACCAAACTTGCAGAAACATGTTTATTTCTGCTGAAAAACACGTTTTGACCCTTTCTGCACACTGGGGTTAAGGGCTGAGTGTGTGGGCACTTCTGAGCCTTGCTGTTACAAGTAGATTCAGTTGTCTGAAAAAACGCGTTTATTTCGGGCTGAAAAACACGTTTTGAAAAGTGTGATGTTACTGCCCCATAACTTACATGGGGTTGACCAAACTTGCAGAAACATGTTTATTTCTGCTGAAAAACACGTTTTGACACTTTCTGTACACTGGGGTTAAGGGCTGAGTGTGTGGGCACTTCTGAGCCTTGCTGTTACAAGTAGATTCAGTTGTCTGAAAAAACGCGTTTATTTCGGGCTGAAAAACACGTTTGAAAAGTGTCTTGTTACTGCCCCATAACTTACATGGGGTTGACCAAACTTGCAGAAACATGTTTATTTCTGCTGAAAAACACATTTTGACACTTTCTGTACCACTGGGGTTAAGGGCTGAGTGTGTGGGCTCTTCTGAGCCTTGCTGTTACATGGGGATTCAGTGTCTGAAAAACGCGTTTATTTCGGGCTGAAAAACACGTTTTGAAAAGTGTGATGTTACTGCCCCATAACTTACATGGGGTTGACCAAACTTGCAGAAACATGTTTATTTCTGCTGAAAAACACGTTTTGACACTTTCTGCACACTGGGGTTAAGAGCTGAGTGTGTGGGCTCTTCTGAGCCTAGCAGTTACACTGAGATTCTGCTGTCTGAAAAAACGCGTTTATTTCGGGCTGAAAAACACGTTTTGAAAAGTGTCTTGTTACTGCCCCATAACTTACATGGGGTTGACCAAACTTGCAGAAACATGTTTATTTCTGCTGAAAAACACGTTTTGACCCTTTCTGCACACTGGGGTTAAGGGCTGAGTGTGTGGGCACTTCTGAGCCTTGCTGTTACAAGTAGATTCAGTTGCCTGAAAAACGCGTTTATTTCGGGCTGAAAAACACGTTTTGAAAAGTGTGAGGTTACTGCCCCATAACTTACATGGGGTTGACCAAACTTGCAGAAACATGTTTATTTCTGCTGAAAAACACGTTTTGACCCTTTCTGCACACTGGGGTTAAGAGCTGAGTGTGTGGGCTCTTCTGAGCCTAGCAGTTACACTGAGATTCTGCTGTCTGAAAAAACGCGTTTATTTCGGGCTGAAAACACGTTTTGAAAAGTGTCTTGTTACTGCCCCATAACTTACATGGGGTTGACCAAACTTGCAGAAACATGTTTATTTCTGCTGAAAAACACGTTTTGACCCTTTCTGCACACTGGGGTTAAGGGCTGAGTGTGTGGGCACTTCTGAGCCTTGCTGTTACAAGTAGATTCAGTTGTCTGAAAAAACGCGTTTATTTCGGGCTGAAAAACACGTTTTGAAAAGTGTGATGTTACTGCCCCATAACTTACATGGGGTTGACCAAACTTGCAGAAACATGTTTATTTCTGCTGAAAAACACGTTTTGACACTTTCTGTACACTGGGGTTAAGGGCTGAGTGTGTGGGCACTTCTGAGCCTTGCTGTTACAAGTAGATTCAGTTGTCTGAAAAAACGCGTTTATTTCGGGCTCAAAAACACGTTTTGAAAAGTGTGATGTTACTGCCCCATAACTTACATGGGGTTGACCAAACTTGCAGAAACATGTTTATTTCTGCTGAAAAACACGTTTTGACACTTTCTGTACACTGGGGTTAAGGGCTGAGTGTGTGGGCTCTACTGAGCCTTGCTATTACAAGGAGATTCAGTTGTCTGAAAAAACGCGTTTATTTCGGGCTGAAAAACACGTTTTGAAAAGTGTCTTGTTACTGCCCCATAACTTACATGGGGGTGACCAAACTTGCAGAAACATGTTTATTTCTGCTGAAAAACACATTTTGACACTTTCTGTACACTGGGGTTAAGGGCTGAGTGTGTGGGCTCTTCTGAGCCTTGCTGTTACATGGGGATTCAGTTGTCTGAAAAAAACGCGTTTATTTCGGGCTGAAAAACACGTTTTGAAAAGTGTGATGTTACTGCCCCATAACTTACATGGGGTTGACCAAACTTGCAGAAACATGTTTATTTCTGCTGAAAAACACGTTTTGACCCTTTCTGCACACTGGGGTTAAGGGCTGAGTGTGTGGGCACTTCTGAGCCTTGCTGTTACAAGTAGATTCAGTTGCCTGAAAAAACGCGTTTATTTCGGGCTGAAAAACACGTTTTGAAAAGTGTCTTGTTACTGCCCCATAACTTACATGGGGTTGACCAAACTTGCAGAAACATGTTTATTTCTGCTGAAAAACACGTTTTGACCCTTTCTGCACACTGGGGTTAAGGGCTGAGTGTGTGGGCACTTCTGAGCCTTGCTGTTACAAGTAGATTCAGTTGCCTGAAAAAACGCGTTATTTCGGGCTGAAAAACACGTTTTGAAAAGTGTGATGTTACTGCCCCATAACTTACATGGGGTTGACCAAACTTGCAGAAACATGTTTATTTCTGCTGAAAAACACGTTTTGACCCTTTCTGCACACTGGGGTTAAGAGCTGAGTGTGTGGGCTCTTCTGAGCCTAGCAGTTACACTGAGATTCTGCTGTCTGAAAAACGCGTTTATTTCGGGCTGAAAAACACGTTTTGAAAAGTGTTCTTGTTACTGCCCCATAACTTACATGGGGTTGACCAAACTTGTAGAAACATGTTATTTCTGCTGAAAAACACGTTTTGACCCTTTCTGCACACTGGGGTTAAGGGCTGAGTGTGTGGGCACTTCTGAGCCTTGCTGTTACAAGTAGATTCAGTTGTCTGAAAAAACGCGTTTATTTCGGGCTCAAAAACACGTTTGAAAAGTGTGATGTTACTGCCCCATAACTTACATGGGGTTGACCAAACTTGCAGAAACATGTTTATTTCTGCTGAAAAACACATTTTGACACTTTCTGTACACTGGGGTTAAGGGCTGAGTGTGTGGGCTCTTCTGAGCCTTGCTATTACAAGGAGATTCAGTTGTCTGAAAAAACGCGTTTATTTCGGGCTGAAAAACACGTTTTGAAAAGTGTCTTGTTACTGCCCCATAACTTACATGGGGTTGACCAAACTTGCAGAAACATGTTTATTTCTGCTGAAAAACACGTTTGACACTTTCTGTACACTGGGGGTAAGGGCTGAGTGTGTGGGCTCTTCTGAGCCTTGCTATTACAAGGAGATTCAGTTGTCTGAAAAAACGCGTTTATTTCGGGCTGAAAAACACGTTTTGAAAAGTGTCTTGTTACTGCCCCATAACTTACATGGGGTTGACCAACTTGCAGAAACATGTTTATTTCTGCTGAAAAACACGTTTTGACCCTTTCTGCACACTGGGGTTAAGGGCTGAGTGTGTGGGCACTTCTGAGCCTTGCTGTTACAAGTAGATTCAGTTGTCTGAAAAAACGCGTTTATTTCGGGCTCAAAAACACGTTTTGAAAAGTGTGATGTTACTGCCCCATAACTTACATGGGGTTGACCAAACTTGCAGAAACATGTTTATTTCTGCTGAAAAACACGTTTTGACACTTTCTGTACACTGGGGTTAAGGGCTGAGTGTGTGGGCTCTTCTGAGCCTTGCTATTACAAGGAGATTCAGTTGTCTGAAAAAACGCGTTTATTTCGGGCTGAAAAACACGTTTTGAAAAGTGTCTTGTTACTGCCCCATAACTTACATGGGGTTGACCAAACTTGCAGAAACATGTTTATTTCTGCTGAAAAACACGTTTTGACCCTTTCTGCACACTGGGGTTAAGGGCTGAGTGTGTGGGCTCTTCTGAGCCTTGCTATTACAAGGAGATTCAGTTGTCTGAAAAAACGCGTTTATTTCGGGCTGAAAAACACGTTTTGAAAAGTGTCTTGTTACTGCCCCATAACTTACATGGGGTTGACCAAACTTGCAGAAACATGTTTATTTCTGCTGAAAAACACATTTTGACACTTTCTGTACACTGGGGTTAAGGGCTGAGTGTGTGGGCTCTTCTGAGCCTTGCTGTTACATGGGGATTCAGTTGTCTGAAAAAACGCGTTTATTTCGGGCTGAAAAACACGTTTTGAAAAGTGTGATGTTACTGCCCCATAACTTACATGGGGTTGACCAAACTTGCAGAAACATGTTTATTTCTGCTGAAAAACACGTTTTGACACTTTCTGCACACTGGGGTTAAGAGCTGAGTGTGTGGGCTCTTCTGAGCCTAGCAGTTACACTGAGATTCTGCTGTCTGAAAAAACGCGTTTATTTCGGGCTGAAAAACACGTTTTGAAAAGTGTCTTGTTACTGCCCCATAACTTACATGGGGTTGACCAAACTTGCAGAAACATGTTTATTTCTGCTGAAAAACACGTTTTGACCCTTTCTGCACACTGGGGTTAAGGGCTGAGTGTGTGGGCACTTCTGAGCCTTGCTGTTACAAGTAGATTCAGTTGCCTGAAAAAACGCGTTTATTTCGGGCTGAAAAACACGTTTTGAAAAGTGTGATGTTACTGCCCCATAACTTACATGGGGTTGACCAAACTTGCAGAAACATGTTTATTTCTGCTGAAAAACACGTTTTGACCCTTTCTGCACACTGGGGTTAAGAGCTGAGTGTGTGGGCTCTTCTGAGCCTAGCAGTTACACTGAGATTCTGCTGTCTGAAAAAACGCGTTTATTTCGGGCTGAAAAACACGTTTTGAAAAGTGTCTTGTTACTGCCCCATAACTTACATGGGGTTGACCAAACTTGCAGAAACATGTTTATTTCTGCTGAAAAACACGTTTTGACCCTTTCTGCACACTGGGGTTAAGGGCTGAGTGTGTGGGCACTTCTGAGCCTTGCTGTTACAAGTAGATTCAGTTGTCTGAAAAAACGCGTTTATTTCGGGCTGAAAAACACGTTTTGAAAAGTGTGATGTTACTGCCCCATAACTTACATGGGGTTGACCAAACTTGCAGAAACATGTTTATTTCTGCTGAAAAACACGTTTTGACACTTTCTGTACACTGGGGTTAAGGGCTGAGTGTGTGGGCACTTCTGAGCCTTGCTGTTACAAGTAGATTCAGTTGTCTGAAAAAACGCGTTTATTTCGGGCTCAAAAACACGTTTTGAAAAGTGTGATGTTACTGCCCCATAACTTACATGGGGTTGACCAAACTTGCAGAAACATGTTTATTTCTGCTGAAAAACACGTTTTGACACTTTCTGTACACTGGGGTTAAGGGCTGAGTGTGTGGGCTCTTCTGAGCCTTGCTATTACAAGGAGATTCAGTTGTCTGAAAAAACGCGTTTATTTCGGGCTGAAAAACACGTTTTGAAAAGTGTCTTGTTACTGCCCCATAACTTACATGGGGGTGACCAAACTTGCAGAAACATGTTTATTTCTGCTGAAAAACACATTTTGACACTTTCTGTACACTGGGGTTAAGGGCTGAGTGTGTGGGCTCTTCTGAGCCTTGCTGTTACATGGGGATTCAGTTGTCTGAAAAAAACGCGTTTATTTCGGGCTGAAAAACACGTTTTGAAAAGTGTGATGTTACTGCCCCATAACTTACATGGGGTTGACCAAACTTGCAGAAACATGTTTATTTCTGCTGAAAAACACGTTTTGACCCTTTCTGCACACTGGGGTTAAGGGCTGAGTGTGTGGGCACTTCTGAGCCTTGCTGTTACAAGTAGATTCAGTTGCCTGAAAAAACGCGTTTATTTCGGGCTGAAAAACACGTTTTGAAAAGTGTCTTGTTACTGCCCCATAACTTACATGGGGTTGACCAAACTTGCAGAAACATGTTTATTTCTGCTGAAAAACACGTTTTGACCCTTTCTGCACACTGGGGTTAAGGGCTGAGTGTGTGGGCACTTCTGAGCCTTGCTGTTACAAGTAGATTCAGTTGCCTGAAAAAACGCGTTTATTTCGGGCTGAAAAACACGTTTTGAAAAGTGTGATGTTACTGCCCCATAACTTACATGGGGTTGACCAAACTTGCAGAAACATGTTTATTTCTGCTGAAAAACACGTTTTGACCCTTTCTGCACACTGGGGTTAAGAGCTGAGTGTGTGGGCTCTTCTGAGCCTAGCAGTTACACTGAGATTCTGCTGTCTGAAAAAACGCGTTTATTTCGGGCTGAAAAACACGTTTTGAAAAGTGTCTTGTTACTGCCCCATAACTTACATGGGGTTGACCAAACTTGTAGAAACATGTTTATTTCTGCTGAAAAACACGTTTTGACCCTTTCTGCACACTGGGGTTAAGGGCTGAGTGTGTGGGCTCTTCTGAGCCTTGCTATTACAAGGAGATTCAGTTGTCTGAAAAAACGCGTTTATTTCGGGCTGAAAAACACGTTTTGAAAAGTGTCTTGTTACTGCCCCATAACTTACATGGGGTTGACCAAACTTGCAGAAACATGTTTATTTCTGCTGAAAAACACGTTTTGACCCTTTCTGCACACTGGGGTTAAGGGCTGAGTGTGTGGGCTCTTCTGAGCCTTGCTATTACAAGGAGATTCAGTTGTCTGAAAAAACGCGTTTATTTCGGGCTGAAAAACACGTTTTGAAAAGTGTCTTGTTACTGCCCCATAACTTACATGGGGTTGACCAAACTTGCAGAAACATGTTTATTTCTGCTGAAAAACACATTTTGACACTTTCTGTACACTGGGGTTAAGGGCTGAGTGTGTGGGCTCTTCTGAGCCTTGCTGTTACATGGGGATTCAGTTGTCTGAAAAAACGCGTTTATTTCGGGCTGAAAAACACGTTTTGAAAAGTGTGATGTTACTGCCCCATAACTTACATGGGGTTGACCAAACTTGCAGAAACATGTTTATTTCTGCTGAAAAACACGTTTTGACACTTTCTGCACACTGGGGTTAAGAGCTGAGTGTGTGGGCTCTTCTGAGCCTAGCAGTTACACTGAGATTCTGCTGTCTGAAAAAACGCGTTTATTTCGGGCTGAAAAACACGTTTTGAAAAGTGTCTTGTTACTGCCCCATAACTTACATGGGGTTGACCAAACTTGCAGAAACATGTTTATTTCTGCTGAAAAACACGTTTTGACCCTTTCTGCACACTGGGGTTAAGGGCTGAGTGTGTGGGCACTTCTGAGCCTTGCTGTTACAAGTAGATTCAGTTGCCTGAAAAAACGCGTTTATTTCGGGCTGAAAAACACGTTTTGAAAAGTGTGATGTTACTGCCCCATAACTTACATGGGGTTGACCAAACTTGCAGAAACATGTTTATTTCTGCTGAAAAACACGTTTTGACCCTTTCTGCACACTGGGGTTAAGAGCTGAGTGTGTGGGCTCTTCTGAGCCTAGCAGTTACACTGAGATTCTGATGTCTAAAAAAACGCGTTTATTTCGGGCTGAAAAACACATTTTGAAAAGTGTCTTGTTACTGCCCCATAACTTACATGGGGTTGACCAAACTTGCAGAAACATGTTTATTTCTGCTGAAAAACACGTTTTGACCCTTTCTGCACACTGGGGTTAAGGGCTGAGTGTGTGGGCACTTCTGAGCCTTGCTGTTACAAGTAGATTCAGTTGCCTGAAAAAACGCGTTTATTTCGGGCTGAAAAACACGTTTTGAAAAGTGTGATGTTACTGCCCCATAACTTACATGGGGTTGACCAAACTTGCAGAAACATGTTTATTTCTGCTGAAAAACACATTTTGACACTTTCTGTACACTGGGGTTAAGGGCTGAGTGTGTGGGCTCTTCTGAGCCTTGCTATTACAAGGAGATTCAGTTGTCTGAAAAAACGCGTTTATTTCGGGCTGAAAAACACGTTTTGAAAAGTGTCTTGTTACTGCCCCATAACTTACATGGGGTTGACCAAACTTGCAGAAACATGTTTATTTCTGCTGAAAAACACGTTTTGACCCTTTCTGTACACTGGGGTTAAGGGCTGAGTGTGTGGGCACTTCTGAGCCTTGCTGTTACAAGTAGATTCAGTTGCCTGAAAAAACGCGTTTATTTCGGGCTGAAAAACACGTTTTGAAAAGTGTCTTGTTACTGCCCCATAACTTACATGGGGTTGACCAAACTTGCAGAAACATGTTTATTTCTGCTGAAAAACACGTTTTGACCCTTTCTGCACACTGGGGTTAAGGGCTGAGTGTGTGGGCACTTCTGAGCCTTGCTGTTACAAGTAGATTCAGTTGTCTGAAAAAACGCGTTTATTTCGGGCTGAAAAACACGTTTTGAAAAGTGTGATGTTACTGCCCCACAACTTACATGGGGTTGACCAAACTTGCAGAAACATGTTTATTTCTGCTGAAAAACACATTTTGACCCTTTCTGCATACTGGGGTTAAGGGCTGAGTGTGTGGGCACTTCTGAGCCTTGCTGTTACAAGTAGATTCAGTTGTCTGAAAAAACGCGTTTATTTCGGGCTGAAAAACACGTTTTGAAAAGTGTGATGTTACTGCCCCATAACTTATATGGGGTTGACCAAACTTGCAGAAACATGTTTATTTCTGCTGAAAAACACGTTTTGACCCTTTCTGCACACTGGGGTTAAGGGCTGAGTGTGTGGGCACTTCTGAGCCTTGCTGTTACAAGTAGATTCAGCTGTCTGAAAAAACGCGTTTATTTCGGGCTGAAAAACACGTTTTGAAAAGTGTGATGTTACTGCCCCATAACTTACATGGGGTTGACCAAACTTGCAGAAACATGTTTATTTCTGCTGAAAAACACGTTTTGACACTTTCTGTACACTGGGGTTAAGGGCTGAGTGTGTGGGCTCTTCTGAGCCTTGCTGTTACATGGGGATTCTGTTGTCTGAAAAAACGCGTTTATTTCGGGCTGAAAAACACGTTTTGAAAAGTTTGATGTTACTGCCCCATAACTTACATGGGGTTGAACAAACTTGCAGAAACATGTTTATTTCTGCTGAAAAACACGTTTTGACCCTTTCTGCACACTGGGGTTAAGAGCTGAGTGTGTGGGCTCTTCTGAGCCTAGCAGTTACACTGAGATTCTGATGTCTAAAAAAACGCGTTTATTTCGGGCTGAAAAACACATTTTGAAAAGTGTCTTGTTACTGCCCCATAACTTACATGGGGTTGACCAAACTTGCAGAAACATGTTTATTTCTGCTGAAAAACACGTTTTGACCCTTTCTGCACACTGGGGTTAAGGGCTGAGTGTGTGGGCACTTCTGAGCCTTGCTGTTACAAGTAGATTCAGTTGCCTGAAAAAACGCGTTTATTTCGGGCTGAAAAACACGTTTTGAAAAGTGTGATGTTACTGCCCCATAACTTACATGGGGTTGACCAAACTTGCAGAAACATGTTTATTTCTGCTGAAAAACACATTTTGACACTTTCTGTACACTGGGGTTAAGGGCTGAGTGTGTGGGCTCTTCTGAGCCTTGCTATTAGAAGGAGATTCAGTTGTCTGAAAAAAAGCGTTTATTTCGGGCTGAAAAACACGTTTTGAAAAGTGTCTTGTTACTGCCCCATAACTTACATGGGGTTGACCAAACTTGCAGAAACATGTTTATTTCTGCTGAAAAACACGTTTTGACCCTTTCTGTACACTGGGGTTAAGGGCTGAGTGTGTGGGCACTTCTGAGCCTTGCTGTTACAAGTAGATTCAGTTGCCTGAAAAAACGCGTTTATTTCGGGCTGAAAAACACGTTTTGAAAAGTGTCTTGTTACTGCCCCATAACTTACATGGGGTTGACCAAACTTGCAGAAACATGTTTATTTCTGCTGAAAAACACGTTTTGACCCTTTCTGCACACTGGGGTTAAGGGCTGAGTGTGTGGGCACTTCTGAGCCTTGCTGTTACAAGTAGATTCAGTTGTCTGAAAAAACGCGTTTATTTCGGGCTGAAAAACACGTTTTGAAAAGTGTGATGTTACTGCCCCACAACTTACATGGGGTTGACCAAACTTGCAGAAACATGTTTATTTCTGCTGAAAAACACATTTTGACCCTTTCTGCATACTGGGGTTAAGGGCTGAGTGTGTGGGCACTTCTGAGCCTTGCTGTTACAAGTAGATTCAGTTGTCTGAAAAAACGCGTTTATTTCGGGCTGAAAAACACGTTTTGAAAAGTGTGATGTTACTGCCCCATAACTTATATGGGGTTGACCAAACTTGCAGAAACATGTTTATTTCTGCTGAAAAACACGTTTTGACCCTTTCTGCACACTGGGGTTAAGGGCTGAGTGTGTGGGCACTTCTGAGCCTTGCTGTTACAAGTAGATTCAGCTGTCTGAAAAAACGCGTTTATTTCGGGCTGAAAAACACGTTTTGAAAAGTGTGATGTTACTGCCCCATAACTTACATGGGGTTGACCAAACTTGCAGAAACATGTTTATTTCTGCTGAAAAACACGTTTTGACCCTTTCTGCACACTGGGGTTAAGGGCTGAGTGTGTGGGCTCTTCTGAGCCTTGCTATTACAAGGAGATTCAGTTGTCTGAAAAAACGCGTTTATTTCGGGCTGAAAAATACGTTTTGAAAAGTGTCTTGTTACTGCCCCATAACTTACATGGGGTTGACCAAACTTGCAGAAACATGTTTATTTCTGCTGAAAAACACGTTTTGACCCTTTCTGCACACTGGGGTTAAGGGCTGAGTGTGTGGGCACTTCTGAGCCTTGCTGTTACAAGTGGATTCAGTTGTCTGAAAAAACGCGTTTATTTCGGGCTCAAAAACACGTTTTGAAAAGTGTCTTGTTACTGCCCCATAACTTACATGGGGTTGACCAAACTTGCAGAAACATGTTTATTTCTGCTGAAAAACACGTTTTGACCCTTTCTGCACACTGGGGTTAAGGGCTTAGTGTGTGGGCACTTCTGAGCCTTGCTATTACAAGGAGATTCAGTTGTCTGAAAAAACGCGTTTATTTCGGGCTGAAAAACACGTTTTGAAAAGTGTCTTGTTACTGCCCCATAACTTACATGGGGTTGACCAAACTTGCAGAAACATGTTTATTTCTGCTGAAAAACACGTTTTGACCCTTTCTGCACACTGGGGTTAAGGGCTGAGTGTGTGGGCACTTCTGAGCCTTGCTGTTACAAGTAGATTCAGTTGTCTGAAAAAACGCGTTTATTTCGGGCTGAAAAACACGTTTTGAAAAGTGTCTTGTTACTGCCCCATAACTTACATGGGGTTGACCAAACTTGCAGAAACATGTTTATTTCTGCTGAAAAACACGTTTTGACCCTTTCTGCACACTGGGGTTAAGGGCTGAGTGTGTGGGCACTTCTGAGCCTTGCTGTTACAAGTGGATTCAGTTGTCTGAAAAAACGCGTTTATTTCGGGCTCAAAAACACGTTTTGAAAAGTGTCTTGTTACTGCCCCATAACTTACATGGGGTTGACCAAACTTGCAGAAACATGTTTATTTCTGCTGAAAAACACGTTTTGACCCTTTCTGCACACTGGGGTTAAGGGCTTAGTGTGTGGGCACTTCTGAGCCTTGCTATTACAAGGAGATTCAGTTGTCTGAAAAAACGCGTTTATTTCGGGCTGAAAAACACGTTTTGAAAAGTGTCTTGTTACTGCCCCATAACTTACATGGGGTTGACCAAACTTGCAGAAACATGTTTATTTCTGCTGAAAAACACGTTTTGACCCTTTCTGCACACTGGGGTTAAGGGCTGAGTGTGTGGGCACTTCTGAGCCTTGCTGTTACAAGTAGATTCAGTTGTCTGAAAAAACGCGTTTATTTCGGGCTGAAAAACACGTTTTGAAAAGTGTCTTGTTACTGCCCCATAACTTACATGGGGTTGACCAAACTTGCAGAAACATGTTTATTTCTGCTGAAAAACACGTTTTGACCCTTTCTGCACACTGGGGTTAAGGGCTGAGTGTGTGGGCACTTCTGAGCCTTGCTGTTACAAGTAGATTCAGTTGTCTGAAAAAACGCGTTTATTTCGGGCTGAAAAACACGTTTTGAAAAGTGTGATGTTACTGCCCCATAACTTACATGGGGTTGACCAAACTTGCAGAAACATGTTTATTTCTGCTGAAAAACACGTTTTGACACTTTCTGTACACTGGGGTTAAGGGCTGAGTGTGTGGGCTCTTCTGAGCCTTGCTGTTACAAGTAGATTCAGTTGTCTGAAAAAACGCGTTTATTTCGGGCTCAAAAACACGTTTTGAAAAGTGTCTTGTTACTGCCCCATAACTTACATGGGGTTGACCAAACTTGCAGAAACATGTTTATTTCTGCTGAAAAACACGTTTTGACACTTTCTGTACACTGGGGTTAAGGGCTGAGTGTGTGGGCTCTTCTGAGCCTTGCTATTACAAGGAGATTCAGTTGTCTGAAAAAACGCGTTTATTTCGGGCTGAAAAACACGTTTTGACCCTTTCTGCACACTGGGGTTAAGGGCTGAGTGTGTGGGCACTTCTGAGCCTTGCTGTTACAAGTAGATTCAGTTGTCTGAAAAAACGCGTTTATTTCGGGCTGAAAAACACGTTTTGAAAAGTGTGATGTTACTGCCCCACAACTTACATGGGGTTGACCAAACTTGCAGAAACATGTTTATTTCTGCTGAAAAACACATTTTGACCCTTTCTGCATACTGGGGTTAAGGGCTGAGTGTGTGGGCACTTCTGATCCTTGCTGTTACAAGTAGATTCAGTTGTCTGAAAAAACGCGTTTATTTCGGGCTGAAAAACACGTTTTGAAAAGTGTGATGTTACTGCCCCATAACTTATATGGGGTTGACCAAACTTGCAGAAACATGTTTATTTCTGCTGAAAAACACGTTTTGACCCTTTCTGCACACTGGGGTTAAGGGCTGAGTGTGTGGGCACTTCTGAGCCTTGCTGTTACAAGTAGATTCAGCTGTCTGAAAAAACGCGTTTATTTCGGGCTGAAAAACACGTTTTGAAAAGTGTGATGTTACTGCCCCATAACTTACATGGGGTTGACCAAACTTGCAGAAACATGTTTAT
>NW_027168369.1:0-36153 GCF_040954835.1 Lepisosteus oculatus
CCCCATAACTTACATGGGGTTGACCAAACTTGCAGAAACATGTTTATTTCTGCTGAAAAACATGTTTTGACACTTTCAGCACACTGGGGTTAAGACATGAGTGTGTGTGGGCCTTCTGAGCCTTGCAGTTACATAGGGATACAGCTGTCTGAAAAAACGCGTTTATTTCGGGCTGAAAAACACGTTTTGAAAAGTGAGCTGTTACTGACCCATAACTTACATGGGGTTGACCAAACTTGCAGAAACATGTTTATTTCTGCTGAAAAACATGTTTTGACACTTTCAGCACACTGGGGTTAAGACCTGAGTGTGTGGGCTCTTCTGAGCCTTGCAGTTACATAGGGATACAGCTGTCTGAAAAAACGCGTTTATTTCGGGCTGAAAAACACGTTTTGAAAAGTGAGCTGTTACTGACCCATAACTTACATGGGGTTGACCAAACTTGCAGAAACAAGTTTATTTCTGCTGAAAAACATGTTTTGACACTTTCAGCACACTGGGGTTAAGATCTGAGTGTGTGGGCTCTTCTGAGCCTTGCAGTTACATAGGGATACAGCTGTCTGAAAAAACGCGTTTATTTCGGGCTGAAAAACACGTTTTGAAAAGTGAGCTGTTACTGACCCATAACTTACATGGGGTTGACCAAACTTGCAGAAACAAGTTTATTTCTGCTGAAAAACATGTTTTGACACTTTCAGCACACTGGGGTTAAGACCTGAGTGTGTGGGCTCTTCTTAGCCTTGCAGTTACATAGGGATACAGCTGCCTGAAAAAACGCGTTTATTTCGGGCTGAAAAACACGTTTTGAAAAGTGAGCTGTTACTGACCCATAACTTACATGGGGTTGACCAAACTTGCAGAAACATGTTTATTTCTGCTGAAAAACATGTTTTGACACTTTCAGCACACTGGGGTTAAGACCTGAGTGTGTGGGCTCTTCTGAGCCTTGCAGATACATAGGGATACAGCTGTCTGAAAAAACGCGTTTATTTCGGGCTGAAAAACACGTTTTGAAAAGTGAGCTGTTACTGACCCATAACTTACATGGGGTTGACCAAACTTGCAGAAACAATGTTTATTTCTGCTGAAAAACATGTTTTGACACTTTCAGCACACTGGGGTTAAGACCTGAGTGTGTGGGCTCTTCTGAGCCTTGCAGTTACATAGGGATACAGCTGTCTGAAAAAACGCGTTTATTTCGGGCTGAAAAACACGTTTTGAAAAGTGAGCTGTTACTGACCCATAACTTACATGGGGTTGACCAAACTTGCAGAAACATGTTTATTTCTGCTGAAAAACATGTTTTGACACTTTCAGCACACTGGGGTTAAGACCTGAGTGTGTGGGCTCTTCTGAGCCTTGCAGTTACATAGGGATACAGCTGTCTGAAAAAACGCGTTTATTTCGGGCTGAAAAACACGTTTTGAAAAGTGAGCTGTTACTGCCCCATAAGTTACATGGGGTTGACCAAACTTGCAGACACATGTTTATTTCTGCTGAAAAACATGTTTTGACACTTTCAGCACACTGGGGTTAAGACCTGAGTGTGTGGGCTCTTCTGAGCCTTGCAGTTACATAGGGATACAGCTGTCTGAAAAAACGCGTTTATTTCGGGCTGAAAAACACGTTTTGAAAAGTGAGCTGTTACTGACCCATAACTTACATGGGGTTGACCAAACTTGCAGAAACATGTTTATTTCTGCTGAAAAAACATGTTTTGACACTTTCAGCACACTGGGGTTAAGACCTGAGTGTGTGGGCTCTTCTGAGCCTTGCAGTTACTTAGGGATACAGCTGTCTGAAAAAACGCGTTTATTTCGGGCTGAAAAACACGTTTTGAAAAGTGAGCTGTTACTGACCCATAACTTACATGGGGTTGACCAAACTTGCAGAAACATGTTTATTTCTGCTGAAAAACATGTTTTGACACTTCAGCGCACTGGGGTTAAGACCTGAGTGTGTGGGCTCTTCTGAGCCTTGCAGTTACATAGGGTAACAGCTATCTGAAAAAAACGCGTTTATTTCGGGCTGAAAAACACGTTTTGAAAAGTGAGCTGTTACTGACCCATAACTTACATGGGGTTGACCAAACTTGCAGAAACATGTTTATTTCTGCTGAAAAACATGTTTTGACACTTTCAGCACACTGGGGTTAAGACCTGAGTGTGTGGGCTCTTCTGAGCCTTGCAGTTACATAGGGATACAGCTGTCTGAAAAAACGCGTTTATTTCGGGCTGAAAAACACGTTTTGAAAAGTGAGCTGTTACTGACCCATAACTTACATGGGGTTGACCAAACTTGCAGAAACATGCTTATTTCTGCTGAAAAACATGTTTTGACACTTTCAGCACACTGGGGTTAAGACCTGAGTGTGTGGGCTCTTCTGAGCCTTGCAGTTACATAGGGATACAGCTGTCTGAAAAAACGCGTTTATTTCGGGCTGAAAAACACGTTTTGAAAAGTGAGCTGTTACTGACCCATAACTTACATGGGGTTGACCAAACTTGCAGAAACATGTTTATTTCTGCTGAAAAACATGTTTTGACACTTTCAGCACACTGGGGTTAAGACCTGAGTGTGTGGGCTCTTCTGAGCCTTGCAGTTACATAGGGATACAGCTGTCTGAAAAAACGCGTTTATTTCGGGCTGAAAAACAACGTTTTGAAAAGTGAGCTGTTACTGACCCATAACTTACATGGGGTTGACCAAACTTGCAGAAACATGTTTATTTCTGCTGAAAAACATGTTTTTGACACTTTCAGCGCACTGGGGTTAAGACCTGAGTGTGTGGGCTCTTCTGAGCCTTGCAGTTACATAGGGATACAGCTGTCTGAAAAAACGCGTTTATTTCGGGCTGAAAAACACGTTTTGAAAAGTGAGCTGTTACTGACCCATAACTTACATGGGGTTGACCAAACTTGCAGAAACATGCTTATTTCTGCTGAAAAAACATGTTTTGACAGTTTCAGCACACTGGGGTTAAGACCTGAGTGTGTGGGCTCTTCTGAGCCTTGCAGTTACATAGGGATACAGCTGTCTGAAAAAACGCGTTTATTTCGGGCTGAAAAACACGTTTTGAAAAGTGAGCTGTTACTGACCCATAAGTTACATGGGGTTGACCAAACTTGCAGAAACATGTTTATTTCTGCTGAAAAACATGTTTTGACACTTTCAGCGCACTGGGGTTAAGACCTGAGTGTGTGGGCTCTTCTGAGCCTTGCAGTTACATAGGGTAACAGCTATCTGAAAAAACGCGTTTATTTCGGGCTGAAAAACACGTTTTGAAAAGTGAGCTGTTACTGACCCATAACTTACATGGGGTTGACCAAACTTGCAGAAACATGTTTATTTCTGCTGAAAAACATGTTTTGACACTTTCAGCGCACTGGGGTTAAGACCTGAGTGTGTGGGCTCTTCTGAGCCTTGCAGTTACATAGGGTAACAGCTATCTGAAAAAACGCGTTTATTTCGGGCTGAAAAACACGTTTTGAAAAGTGAGCTGTTACTGACCCATAACTTACATGGGGTTGACCAAACTTGCAGAAACATGTTTATTTCTGCTGAAAAACATGTTTTGACACTTTCAGCACACTGGGGTTAAGACCTGAGTGTGTGGGCTCTTCTGAGCCTTGCAGTTACATAGGGATACAGCTGTCTGAAAAAACGCGTTTATTTCGGGCTGAAAAACACGTTTTGAAAAGTGAGCTGTTACTGACCCATAACTTACATGGGGTTGACCAAACTTGCAGAAACATGTTTATTTCTGCTGAAAAACATGTTTTGACACTTTCAGCACACTGGGGTTAAGACCTGAGTGTGTGGGCTCTTCTGAGCCTTGCAGTTACATAGGGATACAGCTGTCTGAAAAAACGCGTTTATTTCGGGCTGAAAAACACGTTTTGAAAAGTGAGCTGTTACTGACCCATAACTTACATGGGGTTGACCAAACTTGCAGAAACATGCTTATTTCTGCTGAAAAACATGTTTTGACAGTTTCAGCACACTGGGGTTAAGACCTGAGTGTGTGGGCTCTTCTGAGCCTTGCAGTTACATAGGGATACAGCTGTCTGAAAAAACGCGTTTATTTCGGGCTGAAAAACACGTTTTGAAAAGTGAGCTGTTACTGACCCATAAGTTACATGGGGTTGACCAAACTTGCAGAAACATGTTTATTTCTGCTGAAAAACATGTTTTGACACTTTCAGCGCACTGGGGTTAAGACCTGAGTGTGTGGGCTCTTCTGAGCCTTGCAGTTACATAGGGTAACAGCTATCTGAAAAAACGCGTTTATTTCGGGCTGAAAAACACGTTTTGAAAAGTGAGCTGTTACTGACCCATAACTTACATGGGGTTGACCAAACTTGCAGAAACATGTTTATTTCTGCTGAAAAACATGTTTTGACACTTTCAGCGCACTGGGGTTAAGACCTGAGTGTGTGGGCTCTTCTGAGCCTTGCAGTTACATAGGGTAACAGCTATCTGAAAAAACGCGTTTATTTCGGGCTGAAAAACACGTTTTGAAAAGTGAGCTGTTACTGACCCATAACTTACATGGGGTTGACCAAACTTGCAGAAACATGTTTATTTCTGCTGAAAAACATGTTTTGACACTTTCAGCACACTGGGGTTAAGACCTGAGTGTGTGGGCTCTTCTGAGCCTTGCAGTTACATAGGGATACAGCTGTCTGAAAAAACGCGTTTATTTCGGGCTGAAAAACACGTTTTGAAAAGTGAGCTGTTACTGCCCCATAAGTTACATGGGGTTGACCAAACTTGCAGAAACATGCTTATTTCTGCTGAAAAAACATGTTTTGACAGTTTCAGCACACTGGGGTTAAGACCTGAGTGTGTGGGCTCTTCTGAGCCTTGCAGTTACATAGGGATACAGCTGTCTGAAAAAACGCGTTTATTTCGGGCTGAAAAACACGTTTTGAAAAGTGAGCTGTTACTGACCCATAACTTACATGGGGTTGACCAAACTTGCAGAAACATGTTTATTTCTGCTGAAAAACATGTTTTGACACTTTCAGCACACTGGGGTTAAGACCTGAGTGTGTGGGCTCTTCTGAGCCTTGCAGTTACATAGGGTAACAGCTATCTGAAAAAACGCGTTTATTTCGGGCTGAAAAACACGTTTTGAAAAGTGAGCTGTTACTGACCCATAACTTACATGGGGTTGACCAAACTTGCAGAAACATGTTTATTTCTGCTGAAAAACATGTTTTGACACTTTCAGCACACTGGGGTTAAGACCTGTGTGTGTGGGCTCTTCTGAGCCTTGCAGTTACATAGGGATACAGCTGTCTGAAAAAACGCGTTTATTTCGGGCTGAAAAACACGTTTTGAAAAGTGAGCTGTTACTGACCCATAACTTACATGGGGTTGACCAAACTTGCAGAAACATGTTTATTTCTGCTGAAAAACATGTTTTGACACTTTCAGCACAGTGGGGTTAAGACCTGAGTGTGTGGGCTCTTCTGAGGCTTGCAGTTACATAGGGATACAGCTGTCTGAAAAAAACGCGTTTATTTCGGGCTGAAAAACACGTTTTGAAAAGTGAGCTGTTACTGACCCATAACTTACATGGGGTTGACCAAACTTGCAGAAACATGTTTATTTCTGCTGAAAAACATGTTTTGACACTTTCAGCACACTGGGGTTAAGACCTGAGTGTGTGGGCTCTTCTGAGCCTTGCAGTTACATAGGGATACAGCTGTCTGAAAAAACGCGTTTATTTCGGGGCTGAAAAACACGTTTTGAAAGTGAGCTGTTACTGACCCATAACTTACATGGGGTTGACCAAACTTGCAGAAACAAGTTTATTTCTGCTGAAAAACATGTTTTGACACTTTCAGCACACTGGGGTTAAGATCTGAGTGTGTGGGCTCTTCTGAGCCTTGCAGTTACATAGGGATACAGCTGTCTGAAAAAACGCGTTTATTTCGGCTGAAAAACACGTTTTGAAAAGTGAGCTGTTACTGACCCATAACTTACATGGGGTTGACCAAACTTGCAGAAACAAGTTTATTTCTGCTGAAAAACATGTTTTGACACTTTCAGCACACTGGGGTTAAGACCTGAGTGTGTGGGCTCTTCTGAGCCTTGCAGTTACATAGGGATACAGCTGTCTGAAAAAACGCGTTTATTTCGGGCTGAAAAACACGTTTTGAAAAGTGAGCTGTTACTGACCCATAACTTACATGGGGTTGACCAAACTTGCAGAAACATGTTTATTTCTGCTGAAAAACATGTTTTGACACTTTCAGCGCACTGGGGTTAAGACCTGAGTGTGTGGGCTCTTCTGAGCCTTGCAGTTACATAGGGTAACAGCTATCTGAAAAAAACGCGTTTATTTCGGGCTGAAAACACGTTTTGAAAAGTGAGCTGTTACTGACCCATAACTTACATGGGGTTGACCAAACTTGCAGAAACATGTTTATTTCTGCTGAAAAACATGTTTTGACACTTTCAGCACACTGGGGTTAAGACCTGAGTGTGTGGGCTCTTCTGAGCCTTGCAGTTACATAGGGATACAGCTGTCTGAAAAAACGCGTTTATTTCGGGCTGAAAAACACGTTTTGAAAAGTGAGCTGTTACTGACCCATAACTTACATGGGGTTGACCAAACTTGCAGAAACATGCTTATTTCTGCTGAAAAACATGTTTTTGACAATTTCAGCACACTGGGGTTAAGACCTGAGTGTGTGGGCTCTTCTGAGCCTTGCAGTTACATAGGGATACAGCTGTCTGAAAAAACGCGTTTATTTCGGGCTGAAAAACACGTTTTGAAAAGTGAGCTGTTACTGACCCATAACTTACATGGGGTTGACCAAACTTGCAGAAACATGTTTATTTCTGCTGAAAAACATGTTTTGACACTTTCAGCGCACTGGGGTTAAGACCTGAGTGTGTGGGCTCTTCTGAGCCTTGCAGTTACATAGGGTAACAGCTATCTGAAAAAACGCGTTTATTTCGGGCTGAAAAACACGTTTTGAAAAGTGAGCTGTTACTGACCCATAACTTACATGGGGTTGACCAAACTTGCAGAAACATGTTTATTTCTGCTGAAAAACATGTTTTGACACTTTCAGCACACTGGGGTTAAGACCTGTGTGTGTGGGCTCTTCTGAGCCTTGCAGTTACATAGGGATACAGCTGTCTGAAAAAACGCGTTTATTTCGGGCTGAAAAACACGTTTTGAAAAGTGAGCTGTTACTGACCCATAACTTACATGGGGTTGACCAAACTTGCAGAAACATGTTTATTTCTGCTGAAAAACATGTTTTGACACTTTCAGCACACTGGGGTTAAGACATGAGTGTGTGGGCTCTTCTGAGCCTTGCAGTTACATAGGGATACAGCTGTCTGAAAAAACGCGTTTATTTCGGGCTGAAAAACACGTTTTGAAAAGTGAGCTGTTACTGACCCATAACTTACATGGGGTTGACCAAACTTGCAGAAACATGTTTATTTCTGCTGAAAAACATGTTTTGACACTTTCAGCACACTGGGGTTAAGACCTGAGTGTGTGGGCTCTTCTGAGCCTTGCAGTTACATAGGGATACAGCTGTCTGAAAAAACGCGTTTATTTCGGGCTGAAAAACACGTTTTGAAAAGTGAGCTGTTACTGACCCATAACTTACATGGGGTTGACCAAACTTGCAGAAACAAGTTTATTTCTGCTGAAAAACATGTTTTGACACTTTCAGCACACTGGGGTTAAGATCTGAGTGTGTGGGCTCTTCTGAGCCTTGCAGTTACATAGGGATACAGCTGTCTGAAAAAACGCGTTTATTTCGGGCTGAAAAACACGTTTTGAAAAGTGAGCTGTTACTGACCCATAACTTACATGGGGTTGACCAAACTTGCAGAAACAAGTTTATTTCTGCTGAAAAACATGTTTTGACACTTTCAGCACACTGGGGTTAAGACCTGAGTGTGTGGGCTCTTCTTAGCCTTGCAGTTACATAGGGATACAGCTGCCTGAAAAAACGCGTTTATTTCGGGCTGAAAAACACGTTTTGAAAAGTGAGCTGTTACTGACCCATAACTTACATGGGGTTGACCAAACTTGCAGAAACATGTTTATTTCTGCTGAAAAACATGTTTTGACACTTTCAGCACACTGGGGTTAAGACCTGAGTGTGTGGGCTCTTCTGAGCCTTGCAGATACATAGGGATACAGCTGTCTGAAAAAACGCGTTTATTTCGGGCTGAAAAACACGTTTTGAAAAGTGAGCTGTTACTGACCCATAACTTACATGGGGTTGACCAAACTTGCAGAAACATGTTTATTTCTGCTGAAAAACATGTTTTGACACTTTCAGCACACTGGGGTTAAGACCTGAGTGTGTGGGCTCTTCTGAGCCTTGCAGTTACATAGGGATACAGCTGTCTGAAAAAACGCGTTTATTTCGGGCTGAAAAACACGTTTTGAAAAGTGAGCTGTTACTGACCCATAACTTACATGGGGTTGACCAAACTTGCAGAAACATGTTTATTTCTGCTGAAAAACATGTTTTGACACTTTCAGCACACTGGGGTTAAGACCTGAGTGTGTGGGCTCTTCTGAGCCTTGCAGTTACATAGGGATACAGCTGTCTGAAAAAACGCGTTTATTTCGGGCTGAAAAACACGTTTTGAAAAGTGAGCTGTTACTGCCCCATAAGTTACATGGGGTTGACCAAACTTGCAGACACATGTTTATTTCTGCTGAAAAACATGTTTTGACACTTTCAGCACACTGGGGTTAAGACCTGAGTGTGTGGGCTCTTCTGAGCCTTGCAGTTACATAGGGATACAGCTGTCTGAAAAAACGCGTTTATTTCGGGCTGAAAAACACGTTTTGAAAAGTGAGCTGTTACTGACCCATAACTTACATGGGGTTGACCAAACTTGCAGAAACATGTTTATTTCTGCTGAAAAACATGTTTTGACACTTTCAGCACACTGGGGTTAAGACCTGAGTGTGTGGGCTCTTCTGAGCCTTGCAGTTACTTAGGGATACAGCTGTCTGAAAAAACGCGTTTATTTCGGGCTGAAAAACACGTTTTGAAAAGTGAGCTGTTACTGACCCATAACTTACATGGGGTTGACCAAACTTGCAGAAACATGTTTATTTCTGCTGAAAAACATGTTTTGACACTTTCAGCGCACTGGGGTTAAGACCTGAGTGTGTGGGCTCTTCTGAGCCTTGCAGTTACATAGGGTAACAGCTATCTGAAAAAACGCGTTTATTTCGGGCTGAAAAACACGTTTTGAAAAGTGAGCTGTTACTGACCCATAACTTACATGGGGTTGACCAAACTTGCAGAAACATGTTTATTTCTGCTGAAAAACATGTTTTGACACTTTCAGCACACTGGGGTTAAGACCTGAGTGTGTGGGCTCTTCTGAGCCTTGCAGTTACATAGGGATACAGCTGTCTGAAAAAACGCGTTTATTTCGGGCTGAAAAACACGTTTTGAAAAGTGAGCTGTTACTGACCCATAACTTACATGGGGTTGACCAAACTTGCAGAAACATGCTTATTTCTGCTGAAAAACATGTTTTGACACTTTCAGCACACTGGGGTTAAGACCTGAGTGTGTGGGCTCTTCTGAGCCTTGCAGTTACATAGGGATACAGCTGTCTGAAAAAACGCGTTTATTTCGGGCTGAAAAACACGTTTTGAAAAGTGAGCTGTTACTGACCCATAACTTACATGGGGTTGACCAAACTTGCAGAAACATGTTTATTTCTGCTGAAAAACATGTTTGACACTTTCAGCACACTGGGGTTAAGACCTGAGTGTGTGGGCTCTTCTGAGCCTTGCAGTTACATAGGGATACAGCTGTCTGAAAAAACGCGTTTATTTCGGGCTGAAAAACACGTTTTGAAAAGTGAGCTGTTACTGACCCATAACTTACATGGGGTTGACCAAACTTGCAGAAACATGTTTATTTCTGCTGAAAAACATGTTTTGACACTTTCAGCGCACTGGGGTTAAGACCTGAGTGTGTGGGCTCTTCTGAGCCTTGCAGTTACATAGGGATACAGCTGTCTGAAAAAACGCGTTTATTTCGGGCTGAAAAACACGTTTTGAAAAGTGAGCTGTTACTGACCCATAACTTACATGGGGTTGACCAAACTTGCAGAAACATGCTTATTTCTGCTGAAAAACATGTTTTGACAGTTTCAGCACACTGGGGTTAAGACCTGAGTGTGTGGGCTCTTCTGAGCCTTGCAGTTACATAGGGATACAGCTGTCTGAAAAAACGCGTTTATTTCGGGCTGAAAAACACGTTTTGAAAAGTGAGCTGTTACTGACCCATAAGTTACATGGGGTTGACCAAACTTGCAGAAACATGTTTATTTCTGCTGAAAAACATGTTTTGACACTTTCAGCACACTGGGGTTAAGACCTGAGTGTGTGGGCTCTTCTGAGCCTTGCAGTTACATAGGGTAACAGCTGTCTGAAAAAACGCGTTTATTTCGGGCTGAAAAACACGTTTTGAAAAGTGAGCTGTTACTGACCCATAACTTACATGGGGTTGACCAAACTTGCAGAAACATGTTTATTTCTGCTGAAAAACATGTTTTGACACTTTCAGCGCACTGGGGTTAAGACCTGAGTGTGTGGGCTCTTCTGAGCCTTGCAGTTACATAGGGTAACAGCTATCTGAAAAAACGCGTTTATTTCGGGCTGAAAAACACGTTTTGAAAAGTGAGCTGTTACTGACCCATAACTTACATGGGGTTGACCAAACTTGCAGAAACATGTTTATTTCTGCTGAAAAACATGTTTTGACACTTTCAGCACACTGGGGTTAAGACCTGAGTGTGTGGGCTCTTCTGAGCCTTGCAGTTACATAGGGATACAGCTGTCTGAAAAAACGCGTTTATTTCGGGCTGAAAAACACGTTTTGAAAAGTGAGCTGTTACTGACCCATAACTTACATGGGGTTGACCAAACTTGCAGAAACATGTTTATTTCTGCTGAAAAACATGTTTTGACACTTTCAGCACACTGGGGTTAAGACCTGAGTGTGTGGGCTCTTCTGAGCCTTGCAGTTACATAGGGATACAGCTGTCTGAAAAAACGCGTTTATTTCGGGCTGAAAAACACGTTTTGAAAAGTGAGCTGTTACTGACCCATAACTTACATGGGGTTGACCAAACTTGCAGAAACATGTTTATTTCTGCTGAAAAACATGTTTTGACACTTTCAGCGCACTGGGGTTAAGACCTGAGTGTGTGGGCTCTTCTGAGCCTTGCAGTTACATAGGGTAACAGCTATCTGAAAAAACGCGTTTATTTCGGGCTGAAAAACACGTTTTGAAAAGTGAGCTGTTACTGACCCATAACTTACATGGGGTTGACCAAACTTGCAGAAACATGTTTATTTCTGCTGAAAAACATGTTTTGACACTTTCAGCACACTGGGGTTAAGACCTGAGTGTGTGGGCTCTTCTGAGCCTTGCAGTTACATAGGGATACAGCTGTCTGAAAAAACGCGTTTATTTCGGGCTGAAAAACACGTTTTGAAAAGTGAGCTGTTACTGACCCATAACTTACATGGGGTTGACCAAACTTGCAGAAACATGCTTATTTCTGCTGAAAAACATGTTTTGACACTTTCAGCACACTGGGGTTAAGACCTGAGTGTGTGGGCTCTTCTGAGCCTTGCAGTTACATAGGGATACAGCTGTCTGAAAAAACGCGTTTATTTCGGGCTGAAAAACACGTTTTGAAAAGTGAGCTGTTACTGACCCATAACTTACATGGGGTTGACCAAACTTGCAGAAACATGTTTATTTCTGCTGAAAAACATGTTTTGACACTTTCAGCACACTGGGGTTAAGACCTGAGTGTGTGGGCTCTTCTGAGCCTTGCAGTTACATAGGGATACAGCTGTCTGAAAAAACGCGTTTATTTCGGGCTGAAAAACACGTTTTGAAAAGTGAGCTGTTACTGACCCATAACTTACATGGGGTTGACCAAACTTGCAGAAACATGTTTATTTCTGCTGAAAAACATGTTTTGACACTTTCAGCGCACTGGGGTTAAGACCTGAGTGTGTGGGCTCTTCTGAGCCTTGCAGTTACATAGGGATACAGCTGTCTGAAAAACGCGTTTATTTCGGGCTGAAAAACACGTTTTGAAAAGTGAGCTGTTACTGACCCATAACTTACATGGGGTTGACCAAACTTGCAGAAACATGCTTTATTTCTGCTGAAAAACATGTTTTGACACGTTTCAGCACACAATGGGGTTAAGACCTGAGTGTGTGGGCTCTTCTGAGCCTTGCAGTTACATAGGGATACAGCTGTCTGAAAAAAGCGTTTATTTCGGGCTGAAAAAACACGTTTTGAAAAGTGAGCTGTTACTGACCCATAAGTTACATGGGGTTACCAAAACTTTGCAGAAACATGTTTATTTCTGCTGAAAAACATGTTTTGACACTTTCAGCGCACTGGGGTTAAGACCTGAGTGTGTGGGCTCTTCTGAGCCTTGCAGTTACATAGGGTAACAGCTATCTGAAAAAACGCGTTTATTTCGGGCTGAAAAACACGTTTTTGAAAAGTGAGCTGTTACTGACCCATAACTTACATGGGGTTGACCAAACTTGCAGAAACATGTTTATTTCTGCTGAAAAACATGTTTTGACACTTTCAGCGCACTGGGGTTAAGACCTGAGTGTGTGGGCTCTTCTGAGCCTTGCAGTTACATAGGGTAACAGCTATCTGAAAAAACGCGTTTATTTCGGGCTGAAAAACACGTTTTGAAAAGTGAGCTGTTACTGACCCATAACTTACATGGGGTTGACCAAACTTGCAGAAACATGTTTATTTCTGCTGAAAAACATGTTTTGACACTTTCAGCACACTGGGGTTAAGACCTGAGTGTGTGGGCTCTTCTGAACCTTGCAGTTACATAGGGATACAGCTGTCTGAAAAAACGCGTTTATTTCGGGCTGAAAAACACGTTTTGAAAAGTGAGCTGTTACTGACCCATAACTTACATGGGGTTGACCAAACTTGCAGAAACATGCTTATTTCTGCTGAAAAACATGTTTTGACAGTTTCAGCACACTGGGGTTAAGACCTGAGTGTGTGGGCTCTTCTGAGCCTTGCAGTTACATAGGGATACAGCTGTCTGAAAAAACGCGTTTATTTCGGGCTGAAAAACACGTTTTGAAAAGTGAGCTGTTACTGACCCATAACTTACATGGGGTTGACCAAACTTGCAGAAACATGTTTATTTCTGCTGAAAAACATGTTTTGACACTTTCAGCGCACTGGGGTTAAGACCTGAGTGTGTGGGCTCTTCTGAGCCTTGCAGTTACATAGGGTAACAGCTGTCTGAAAAAACGCGTTTATTTCGGGCTGAAAAACACGTTTTGAAAAGTGAGCTGTTACTGACCCATAACTTACATGGGGTTGACCAAACTTGCAGAAACATGCTTATTTCTGCTGAAAAACATGTTTTGACACTTTCAGCACACTGGGGTTAAGACCTGAGTGTGTGGGCTCTTCTGAGCCTTGCAGTTACATAGGGATACAGCTGTCTGAAAAAACGCGTTTATTTCGGGCTGAAAAACACGTTTTGAAAAGTGAGCTGTTACTGACCCATAACTTACATGGGGTTGACCAAACTTGCAGAAACATGTTTATTTCTGCTGAAAAACATGTTTTGACACTTTCAGCACACTGGGGTTAAGACCTGAGTGTGTGGGCTCTTCTGAGCCTTGCAGTTACATAGGGATACAGCTGTCTGAAAAAACGCGTTTATTTCGGGCTGAAAAACACGTTTTGAAAAGTGAGCTGTTACTGACCCATAACTTACATGGGGTTGACCAAACTTGCAGAAACATGCTTATTTCTGCTGAAAAACATGTTTTGACACTTTCAGCGCACTGGGGTTAAGACCTGAGTGTGTGGGCTCTTCTGAGCCTTGCAGTTACATAGGGTAACAGCTATCTGAAAAAACGCGTTTATTTCGGGCTGAAAAACACGTTTTGAAAAGTGAGCTGTTACTGACCCATAACTTACATGGGGTTGACCAAACTTGCAGAAACATGTTTATTTCTGCTGAAAAACATGTTTTGACACTTTCAGCACAGTGGGGTTAAGACCTGAGTGTGTGGGCTCTTCTGAGGCTTGCAGTTACATAGGGATACAGCTGTCTGAAAAAACGCGTTTATTTCGGGCTGAAAAACACGTTTTGAAAAGTGAGCTGTTACTGCCCCATAAGTTACATGGGGTTGACCAAACTTGCAGACACATGTTTATTTCTGCTGAAAAACATGTTTTGACACTTTCAGCACACTGGGGTTAAGACCTGAGTGTGTGGGCTCTTCTGAGCCTTGCAGTTACATAGGGATACAGCTGTCTGAAAAAACGCGTTTATTTCGGGCTGAAAAACACGTTTTGAAAAGTGAGCTGTTACTGACCCATAACTTACATGGGGTTGACCAAACTTGCAGAAACATGTTTATTTCTGCTGAAAAACATGTTTTGACACTTTCAGCACACTGGGGTTAAGACCTGAGTGTGTGGGCTCTTCTGAGCCTTGCAGTTACATAGGGATACAGCTGTCTGAAAAAACGCGTTTATTTCGGGCTGAAAAACACGTTTTGAAAAGTGAGCTGTTACTGACCCATAACTTACATGGGGTTGACCAAACTTGCAGAAACATGTTTATTTCTGCTGAAAAACATGTTTTGACACTTTCAGCGCACTGGGGTTAAGACCTGAGTGTGTGGGCTCTTCTGAGCCTTGCAGTTACATAGGGTAACAGCTATCTGAAAAAACGCGTTTATTTCGGGCTGAAAAACACGTTTTGAAAAGTGAGCTGTTACTGACCCATAACTTACATGGGGTTGACCAAACTTGCAGAAACATGTTTATTTCTGCTGAAAAACATGTTTTGACACTTTCAGCACACTGGGGTTAAGACCTGTGTGTGTGGGCTCTTCTGAGCCTTGCAGTTACATAGGGATACAGCTGTCTGAAAAAACGCGTTTATTTCGGGCTGAAAAACACGTTTTGAAAAGTGAGCTGTTACTGACCCATAACTTACATGGGGTTGACCAAACTTGCAGAAACATGTTTATTTCTGCTGAAAAACATGTTTTGACACTTTCAGCACACTGGGGTTAAGACCTGAGTGTGTGGGCTCTTCTGAGCCTTGCAGTTACATAGGGATACAGCTGTCTGAAAAAACGCGTTTATTTCGGGCTGAAAAACACGTTTTGAAAAGTGAGCTGTTACTGACCCATAACTTACATGGGGTTGACCAAACTTGCAGAAACATGCTTATTTCTGCTGAAAAACATGTTTTGACACTTTCAGCGCACTGGGGTTAAGACCTGAGTGTGTGGGCTCTTCTGAGCCTTGCAGTTACATAGGGTAACAGCTATCTGAAAAAACGCGTTTATTTCGGGCTGAAAAACACGTTTTGAAAAGTGAGCTGTTACTGACCCATAACTTACATGGGGTTGACCAAACTTGCAGAAACATGTTTATTTCTGCTGAAAAACATGTTTTGACACTTTCAGCACAGTGGGGTTAAGACCTGAGTGTGTGGGCTCTTCTGAGGCTTGCAGTTACATAGGGATACAGCTGTCTGAAAAAACGCGTTTATTTCGGGCTGAAAAACACGTTTTGAAAAGTGAGCTGTTACTGCCCCATAAGTTACATGGGGTTGACCAAACTTGCAGACACATGTTTATTTCTGCTGAAAAACATGTTTTGACACTTTCAGCACACTGGGGTTAAGACCTGAGTGTGTGGGCTCTTCTGAGCCTTGCAGTTACATAGGGATACAGCTGTCTGAAAAAACGCGTTTATTTCGGGCTGAAAAACACGTTTTGAAAAGTGAGCTGTTACTGACCCATAACTTACATGGGGTTGACCAAACTTGCAGAACCATGTTTATTTCTGCTGAAAAACATGTTTTGACACTTTCAGCACACTGGGGTTAAGACCTGAGTGTGTGGGCTCTTCTGAGCCTTGCAGTTACATAGGGATACAGCTGTCTGAAAAAACGCGTTTATTTCGGGCTGAAAAACACGTTTTGAAAAGTGAGCTGTTACTGACCCATAACTTACATGGGGTTGACCAAACTTGCAGAAACATGTTTATTTCTGCTGAAAAACATGTTTTGACACTTTCAGCACACTGGGGTTAAGACCTGAGTGTGTGGGCTCTTCTGAGCCTTGCAGTTACATAGGGATACAGCTGTCTGAAAAAACGCGTTTATTTCGGGCTGAAAAACACGTTTTGAAAAGTGAGCTGTTACTGACCCATAACTTACATGGGGTTGACCAAACTTGCAGAAACATGCTTATTTCTGCTGAAAAACATGTTTTGACACTTTCAGCGCACTGGGGTTAAGACCTGAGTGTGTGGGCTCTTCTGAGCCTTGCAGTTACATAGGGTAACAGCTATCTGAAAAAACGCGTTTATTTCGGGCTGAAAAACACGTTTTGAAAAGTGAGCTGTTACTGCCCCATAAGTTACATGGGGTTGACCAAACTTGCAGACACATGTTTATTTCTGCTGAAAAACATGTTTTGACACTTTCAGCACACTGGGGTTAAGACCTGAGTGTGTGGGCTCTTCTGAGCCTTGCAGTTACATAGGGATACAGCTGTCTGAAAAAACGCGTTTATTTCGGGCTGAAAAACAAGTTTTGAAAAGTGAGCTGTTACTGACCCATAACTTACATGGGGTTGACCAAACTTGCAGAAACATGTTTATTTCTGCTGAAAAACATGTTTTGACACTTTCAGCGCACTGGGGTTAAGACCTGAGTGTGTGGGCTCTTCTGAGGCTTGCAGTTACATAGGGTAACAGCTATCTGAAAAAACGCGTTTATTTCGGGCTGAAAAACACGTTTTGAAAAGTGAGCTGTTACTGACCCATAACTTACATGGGGTTGACCAAACTTGCAGAAACAAGTTTATTTCTGCTGAAAAACATGTTTTGACACTTTCAGCACACTGGGGTTAAGACCTGAGTGTGTGGGCTCTTCTTAGCCTTGCAGTTACATAGGGATACAGCTGTCTGAAAAAACGCGTTTATTTCGGGCTGAAAAACACGTTTTGAAAAGTGAGCTGTTACTGACCCATAACTTACATGGGGTTGACCAAACTTGCAGAAACATGTTTATTTCTGCTGAAAAACATGTTTTGACACTTTCAGCACACTGGGGTTAAGACCTGAGTGTGTGGGCTCTTCTGAGCCTTGCAGTTACATAGGGATACAGCTGTCTGAAAAAACGCGTTTATTTCGGGCTGAAAAACACGTTTTGAAAAGTGAGCTGTTAATGACCCATAGTTTGGTCAACTTTGGGGTTGACCAAACTTGCAGAAACAAGTTTATTTCTGCTGAAAAACATGTTTTGACTCTTTCAGCACAGTGGGGTTAAGACCTGAGTGTGTGGGCTCTTCTGAGCCTTGCAGATACATAGGGATACAGCTGTCTGAAAAAACGCGTTTATTTCGGGCTGAAAAACACGTTTTGAAAAGTGAGCTGTTACTGACCCATAACTTACATGGGGTTGACCAAACTTGCAGAAACATGCTTATTTCTGCTGAAAAACATGTTTTGACACTTTCAGCGCACTGGTGTTAAGACCTGAGTGTGTGGGCTCTTCTGAGCCTTGCAGTTACATAGGGTAACAGCTATCTGAAAAAACGCGTTTATTTCGGGCTGAAAAACACGTTTTGAAAAGTGAGCTGTTACTGACCCATAACTTACATGGGGTTGACCAAACTTGCAGAAACATGCTTATTTCTGCTGAAAAACATGTTTTGACACTTTCAGCGCACTGGGGTTAAGACCTGAGTGTGTGGGCTCTTCTGAGCCTTGCAGTTACATAGGGTAACAGCTGTCTGAAAAAACGCGTTTATTTCGGGCTGAAAAACACGTTTTGAAAAGTGAGCTGTTACTGCCCCATAAGTTACATGGGGTTGACCAAACTTGCAGAAACATGTTTATTTCTGCTGAAAAACATGTTTTGACACTTTCAGCACACTGGGGTTAAGACCTGAGTGTGTGGGCTCTTCTGAGCCTTGCAGTTACATAGGGATACAGCTGTCTGAAAAAACGCGTTTATTTCGGGCTGAAAAACACGTTTTGAAAAGTGAGCTGTTACTGACCCATAACTTACATGGGGTTGACCAAACTTGCAGAAACATGCTTATTTCTGCTGAAAAACATGTTTTGACACTTTCAGCGCACTGGGGTTAAGACCTGAGTGTGTGGGCTCTTCTGAGCCTTGCAGTTACATAGGGTAACAGCTATCTGAAAAAACGCGTTTATTTCGGGCTGAAAAACACGTTTTGAAAAGTGAGCTGTTACTGACCCATAACTTACATGGGGTTGACCAAACTTGCAGAAACATGTTTATTTCTGCTGAAAAACATGTTTTGACACTTTCAGCACACTGGGGTTAAGACCTGAGTGTGTGGGCTCTTCTGAGCCTTGCAGTTACATAGGGATACAGCTGTCTGAAAAAACGCGTTTATTTCGGGATGAAAAACACGTTTTGAAAAGTGAGCTGTTACTGACCCATAACTTACATGGGGTTGACCAAACTTGCAGAAACATGTTTATTTCTGCTGAAAAACATGTTTTGACACTTTCAGCACAGTGGGGTTAAGACCTGAGTGTGTGGGCTCTTCTGAGCCTTGCAGTTACATAGGGATACAGCTGTCTGAAAAAACGCGTTTATTTCGGGATGAAAAACACGTTTTGAAAAGTGAGCTGTTAATGACCCATAGTTTGGTCAACTTTTGGGTTGACCAAACTTGCAGAAACAAGTTTATTTCTGCTGAAAAACATGTTTTGACTCTTTCAGCACAGTGGGGTTAAGACCTGATTGTGTGGGCTCTTCTGAGCCTTGCAGATACATAGGGATACAGCTGTCTGAAAAAACGCGTTTATTTCGGGCTGAAAAACACGTTTTGAAAAGTGAGCTGTTACTGACCCATAACTTACATGGGGTTGACCAAACTTGCAGAAACATGCTTATTTCTGCTGAAAAACATGTTTTGACACTTTCAGCGCACTGGTGTTAAGACCTGAGTGTGTGGGCTCTTCTGAGCCTTGCAGTTACATAGGGTAACAGCTATCTGAAAAAACGCGTTTATTTCGGGCTGAAAAACACGTTTTGAAAAGTGAGCTGTTACTGACCCATAACTTACATGGGGTTGACCAAACTTGCAGAAACATGCTTATTTCTGCTGAAAAACATGTTTTGACACTTTCAGCGCACTGGGGTTAAGACCTGAGTGTGTGGGCTCTTCTGAGCCTTGCAGTTACATAGGGTAACAGCTGCCTGAAAAAACGCGTTTATTTCGGGCTGAAAAACACGTTTTGAAAAGTGAGCTGTTACTGACCCATAACTTACATGGGGTTGACCAAACTTGCAGAAACATGTTTATTTCTGCTGAAAAACATGTTTTGACACTTTCAGCACACTGGGGTTAAGACCTGAGTGTGTGGGCTCTTCTGAGCCTTGCAGTTACATAGGGATACAGCTGTCTGAAAAAACGCGTTTATTTCGGGCTGAAAAACACGTTTTGAAAAGTGAGCTGTTACTGCCCCATAAGTTACATGGGGTTGACCAAACTTGCAGAAACATGTTTATTTCTGCTGAAAAACATGTTTTGACACTTTCAGCACACTGGGGTTAAGACCTGAGTGTGTGGGCTCTTCTGAGCCTTGCAGTTACATAGGGATACAGCTGTCTGAAAAAACGCGTTTATTTCGGGCTGAAAAACACGTTTTGAAAAGTGAGCTGTTACTGACCCATAACTTACATGGGGTTGACCAAACTTGCAGAAACATGTTTATTTCTGCTGAAAAACATGTTTTGACACTTTCAGCACACTGGGGTTAAGACCTGAGTGTGTGGGCTCTTCTGAGCCTTGCAGTTACATAGGGATACAGCTGTCTGAAAAAACGCGTTTATTTCGGGCTGAAAAACACGTTTTGAAAAGTGAGCTGTTAATGACCCATAGTTTGGTCAACTTTTGGGTTGACCAAACTTGCAGAAACAAGTTTATTTCTGCTGAAAAACATGTTTTGACTCTTTCAGCACAGTGGGGTTAAGACCTGAGTGTGTGGGCTCTTCTGAGCCTTGCAGATACATAGGGATACAGCTGTCTGAAAAAACGCGTTTATTTCGGGCTGAAAAACACGTTTTGAAAAGTGAGCTGTTACTGACCCATAACTTACATGGGGTTGACCAAACTTGCAGAAACATGCTTATTTCTGCTGAAAAACATGTTTTGACACTTTCAGCGCACTGGTGTTAAGACCTGAGTGTGTGGGCTCTTCTGAGCCTTGCAGTTACATAGGGTAACAGCTATCTGAAAAAACGCGTTTATTTCGGGCTGAAAAACACGTTTTGAAAAGTGAGCTGTTACTGACCCATAACTTACATGGGGTTGACCAAACTTGCAGAAACATGCTTATTTCTGCTGAAAAACATGTTTTGACACTTTCAGCGCACTGGGGTTAAGACCTGAGTGTGTGGGCTCTTCTGAGCCTTGCAGTTACATAGGGTAACAGCTGTCTGAAAAAACGCGTTTATTTCGGGCTGAAAAACACGTTTTGAAAAGTGAGCTGTTACTGACCCATAACTTACATGGGGTTGACCAAACTTGCAGAAACATGTTTATTTCTGCTGAAAAACATGTTTTGACACTTTCAGCACACTGGGGTTAAGACCTGAGTGTGTGGGCTCTTCTGAGCCTTGCAGTTACATAGGGATACAGCTGTCTGAAAAAACGCGTTTATTTCGGGCTGAAAAACACGTTTTGAAAAGTGAGCTGTTACTGCCCCATAAGTTACATGGGGTTGACCAAACTTGCAGAAACATGTTTATTTCTGCTGAAAAACATGTTTTGACACTTTCAGCACACTGGGGTTAAGACCTGAGTGTGTGGGCTCTTCTGAGCCTTGCAGTTACATAGGGATACAGCTGTCTGAAAAAACGCGTTTATTTCGGGCTGAAAAACACGTTTTGAAAAGTGAGCTGTTACTGACCCATAACTTACATGGGGTTGACCAAACTTGCAGAAACATGCTTATTTCTGCTGAAAAACATGTTTTGACACTTTCAGCGCACTGGGGTTAAGACCTGAGTGTGTGGGCTCTTCTGAGCCTTGCAGTTACATAGGGTAACAGCTATCTGAAAAAACGCGTTTATTTCGGGCTGAAAAACACGTTTTGAAAAGTGAGCTGTTACTGACCCATAACTTACATGGGGTTGACCAAACTTGCAGAAACATGTTTATTTCTGCTGAAAAACATGTTTTGACACTTTCAGCACACTGGGGTTAAGACCTGAGTGTGTGGGCTCTTCTGAGCCTTGCAGTTACATAGGGATACAGCTGTCTGAAAAAACGCGTTTATTTCGGGCTGAAAAACACGTTTTGAAAAGTGAGCTGTTACTGACCCATAACTTACATGGGGTTGACCAAACTTGCAGAAACATGTTTATTTCTGCTGAAAAACATGTTTTGACACTTTCAGCACAGTGGGGTTAAGACCTGAGTGTGTGGGCTCTTCTGAGCCTTGCAGTTACATAGGGATACAGCTGTCTGAAAAAACGCGTTTATTTCGGGCTGAAAAACACGTTTTGAAAAGTGAGCTGTTACTGACCCATAACTTACATGGGGTTGACCAAACTTGCAGAAACATGTTTATTTCTGCTGAAAAACATGTTTTGACACTTTCAGCACACTGGGGTTAAGACCTGAGTGTGTGGGCTCTTCTGAGCCTTGCAGTTACATAGGGATACAGCTGTCTGAAAAAACGCGTTTATTTCGGGCTGAAAAACACGTTTTGAAAAGTGAGCTGTTACTGACCCATAACTTACATGGGGTTGACCAAACTTGCAGAAACAAGTTTATTTCTGCTGAAAAACATGTTTTGACACTTTCAGCACACTGGGGTTAAGATCTGAGTGTGTGGGCTCTTCTGAGCCTTGCAGTTACATAGGGATACAGCTGTCTGAAAAAACGCGTTTATTTCGGGCTGAAAAACACGTTTTGAAAAGTGAGCTGTTACTGACCCATAACTTACATGGGGTTGACCAAACTTGCAGAAACAAGTTTATTTCTGCTGAAAAACATGTTTTGACACTTTCAGCACACTGGGGTTAAGACCTGAGTGTGTGGGCTCTTCTTAGCCTTGCAGTTACATAGGGATACAGCTGTCTGAAAAAACGCGTTTATTTCGGGCTGAAAAACACGTTTTGAAAAGTGAGCTGTTACTGACCCATAACTTACATGGGGTTGACCAAACTTGCAGAAACATGTTTATTTCTGCTGAAAAACATGTTTTGACACTTTCAGCACACTTGGGTTAAGACCTGAGTGTGTGGGCTCTTCTGAGCCTTGCAGATACATAGGGATACAGCTGTCTGAAAAAACGCGTTTATTTCGGGCTGAAAAACACGTTTTGAAAAGTGAGCTGTTACTGACCCATAACTTACATGGGGTTGACCAAACAAGCAGAAACATGTTTATTTCTGCTGAAAAACATGTTTTGACACTTTCAGCACACTGGGGTTAAGACCTGAGTGTGTGGGCTCTTCTGAGCCTTGCAGTTACATAGGGATACAGCTGTCTGAAAAAACGCGTTTATTTCGGGCTGAAAAACACGTTTTGAAAAGTGAGCTGTTACTGACCCATAACTTACATGGGGTTGACCAAACTTGCAGAAACATGTTTATTTCTGCTGAAAAACATGTTTTGACACTTTCAGCGCACTGGGGTTAAGACCTGAGTGTGTGGGCTCTTCTGAGCCTTGCAGTTACATAGGGTAACAGCTATCTGAAAAAACGCGTTTATTTCGGGCTGAAAAACACGTTTTGAAAAGTGAGCTGTTACTGACCCATAACTTACATGGGGTTGACCAAACTTGCAGAAACATGTTTATTTCTGCTGAAAAACATGTTTTGACTCTTTCAGCACAGTGGGGTTAAGACCTGAGTGTGTGGGCTCTTCTGAGCCTTGCAGTTACATAGGGTAACAGCTGTCTGAAAAAACGCGTTTATTTCGGGCTGAAAAACACGTTTTGAAAAGTGAGCTGTTACTGCCCCATAAGTTACATGGGGTTGACCAAACTTGCAGAAACATGTTTATTTCTGCTGAAAAACATGTTTTGACACTTTCAGCACACTGGGGTTAAGACCTGAGTGTGTGGGCTCTTCTGAGCCTTGCAGTTACATAGGGATACAGCTGTCTGAAAAAACGCGTTTATTTCGGGCTGAAAAACACGTTTTGAAAAGTGAGCTGTTACTGACCCATAACTTACATGGGGTTGACCAAACTTGCAGAAACATGCTTATTTCTGCTGAAAAACATGTTTTGACACTTTCAGCGCACTGGGGTTAAGACCTGAGTGTGTGGGCTCTTCTGAGCCTTGCAGTTACATAGGGTAACAGCTATCTGAAAAAACGCGTTTATTTCGGGCTGAAAAACACGTTTTGAAAAGTGAGCTGTTACTGACCCATAACTTACATGGGGTTGACCAAACTTGCAGAAACATGTTTATTTCTGCTGAAAAACATGTTTTGACACTTTCAGCACACTGGGGTTAAGACCTGAGTGTGTGGGCTCTTCTGAGCCTTGCAGTTACATAGGGATACAGCTGTCTGAAAAAACGCGTTTATTTCGGGCTGAAAAACACGTTTTGAAAAGTGAGCTGTTACTGACCCATAGTTTGGTCAACTTTTGGGTTGACCAAACTTGCAGAAACAAGTTTATTTCTGCTGAAAAACATGTTTTGACTCTTTCAGCACAGTGGGGTTAAGACCTGAGTGTGTGGGCTCTTCTGAGCCTTGCAGATACATAGGGATACAGCTGTCTGAAAAAACGCGTTTATTTCGGGCTGAAAAACACGTTTTGAAAAGTGAGCTGTTACTGACCCATAACTTACATGGGGTTGACCAAACTTGCAGAAACATGCTTATTTCTGCTGAAAAACATGTTTTGACACTTTCAGCGCACTGGTGTTAAGACCTGAGTGTGTGGGCTCTTCTGAGCCTTGCAGTTACATAGGGTAACAGCTATCTGAAAAAACGCGTTTATTTCGGGCTGAAAAACACGTTTTGAAAAGTGAGCTGTTACTGACCCATAACTTACATGGGGTTGACCAAACTTGCAGAAACATGCTTATTTCTGCTGAAAAACATGTTTTGACACTTTCAGCGCACTGGGGTTAAGACCTGAGTGTGTGGGCTCTTCTGAGCCTTGCAGTTACATAGGGTAACAGCTGTCTGAAAAAACGCGTTTATTTCGGGCTGAAAAACACGTTTTGAAAAGTGAGCTGTTACTGACCCATAACTTACATGGGGTTGACCAAACTTGCAGAAACATGTTTATTTCTGCTGAAAAACATGTTTTGACACTTTCAGCACACTGGGGTTAAGACCTGAGTGTGTGGGCTCTTCTGAGCCTTGCAGTTACATAGGGATACAGCTGTCTGAAAAAACGCGTTTATTTCGGGCTGAAAAACACGTTTTGAAAAGTGAGCTGTTACTGCCCCATAAGTTACATGGGGTTGACCAAACTTGCAGAAACATGTTTATTTCTGCTGAAAAACATGTTTTGACACTTTCAGCACACTGGGGTTAAGACCTGAGTGTGTGGGCTCTTCTGAGCCTTGCAGTTACATAGGGATACAGCTGTCTGAAAAAACGCGTTTATTTCGGGCTGAAAAACACGTTTTGAAAAGTGAGCTGTTACTGACCCATAACTTACATGGGGTTGACCAAACTTGCAGAAACATGCTTATTTCTGCTGAAAAACATGTTTTGACACTTTCAGCGCACTGGGGTTAAGACCTGAGTGTGTGGGCTCTTCTGAGCCTTGCAGTTACATAGGGTAACAGCTATCTGAAAAAACGCGTTTATTTCGGGCTGAAAAACACGTTTTGAAAAGTGAGCTGTTACTGACCCATAACTTACATGGGGTTGACCAAACTTGCAGAAACATGTTTATTTCTGCTGAAAAACATGTTTTGACACTTTCAGCACACTGGGGTTAAGACCTGAGTGTGTGGGCTCTTCTGAGCCTTGCAGTTACATAGGGATACAGCTGTCTGAAAAAACGCGTTTATTTCGGGCTGAAAAACACGTTTTGAAAAGTGAGCTGTTACTGACCCATAACTTACATGGGGTTGACCAAACTTGCAGAAACATGTTTATTTCTGCTGAAAAACATGTTTTGACACTTTCAGCACAGTGGGGTTAAGACCTGAGTGTGTGGGCTCTTCTGAGCCTTGCAGTTACATAGGGATACAGCTGTCTGAAAAAACGCGTTTATTTCGGGCTGAAAAACACGTTTTGAAAAGTGAGCTGTTACTGACCCATAACTTACATGGGGTTGACCAAACTTGCAGAAACATGTTTATTTCTGCTGAAAAACATGTTTTGACACTTTCAGCACACTGGGGTTAAGACCTGAGTGTGTGGGCTCTTCTGAGCCTTGCAGTTACATAGGGATACAGCTGTCTGAAAAAACGCGTTTATTTCGGGCTGAAAAACACGTTTTGAAAAGTGAGCTGTTACTGACCCATAACTTACATGGGGTTGACCAAACTTGCAGAAACAAGTTTATTTCTGCTGAAAAACATGTTTTGACACTTTCAGCACACTGGGGTTAAGATCTGAGTGTGTGGGCTCTCTGAGCCTTGCAGTTACATAGGGATACAGCTGTCTGAAAAAACGCGTTTATTTCGGGCTGAAAAACACGTTTTGAAAAGTGAGCTGTTACTGACCCATAACTTACATGGGGTTGACCAAACTTGCAGAAACAAGTTTATTTCTGCTGAAAAACATGTTTTGACACTTTCAGCACACTGGGGTTAAGACCTGAGTGTGTGGGCTCTTCTTAGCCTTGCAGTTACATAGGGATACAGCTGTCTGAAAAAACGCGTTTATTTCGGGCTGAAAAACACGTTTTGAAAAGTGAGCTGTTACTGACCCATAACTTACATGGGGTTGACCAAACTTGCAGAAACATGCTTATTTCTGCTGAAAAACATGTTTTGACACTTTCAGCGCACTGGGGTTAAGACCTGAGTGTGTGGGCTCTTCTGAGCCTTGCAGTTACATAGGGTAACAGCTATCTGAAAAAACGCGTTTATTTCGGGCTGAAAAACACGTTTTGAAAAGTGAGCTGTTACTGACCCATAACTTACATGGGGTTGACCAAACTTGCAGAAACATGTTTATTTCTGCTGAAAAACATGTTTTGACACTTTCAGCACACTGGGGTTAAGACCTGAGTGTGTGGGCTCTTCTGAGCCTTGCAGTTACATAGGGATACAGCTGTCTGAAAAAACGCGTTTATTTCGGGCTGAAAAACACGTTTTGAAAAGTGAGCTGTTACTGACCCATAACTTACATGGGGTTGACCAAACTTGCAGAAACATGCTTATTTCTGCTGAAAAACATGTTTTGACACTTTCAGCACACTGGGGTTAAGACCTGAGTGTGTGGGCTCTTCTGAGCCTTGCAGTTACATAGGGATACAGCTGTCTGAAAAAACGCGTTTATTTCGGGCTGAAAAACACGTTTTGAAAAGTGAGCTGTTACTGACCCATAACTTACATGGGGTTGACCAAACTTGCAGAAACATGTTTATTTCTGCTGAAAAACATGTTTTGACACTTTCAGCACACTGGGGTTAAGACCTGAGTGTGTGGGCTCTTCTGAGCCTTGCAGTTACATAGGGATACAGCTGTCTGAAAAAACGCGTTTATTTCGGGCTGAAAAACACGTTTTGAAAAGTGAGCTGTTACTGACCCATAACTTACATGGGGTTGACCAAACTTGCAGAAACATGTTTATTTCTGCTGAAAAACATGTTTTGACACTTTCAGCGCACTGGGGTTAAGACCTGAGTGTGTGGGCTCTTCTGAGCCTTGCAGTTACATAGGGATACAGCTGTCTGAAAAAACGCGTTTATTTCGGGCTGAAAAACACGTTTTGAAAAGTGAGCTGTTACTGACCCATAACTTACATGGGGTTGACCAAACTTGCAGAAACATGCTTATTTCTGCTGAAAAACATGTTTTGACAGTTTCAGCACACTGGGGTTAAGACCTGAGTGTGTGGGCTCTTCTGAGCCTTGCAGTTACATAGGGATACAGCTGTCTGAAAAAACGCGTTTATTTCGGGCTGAAAAACACGTTTTGAAAAGTGAGCTGTTACTGACCCATAAGTTACATGGGGTTGACCAAACTTGCAGAAACATGTTTATTTCTGCTGAAAAACATGTTTTGACACTTTCAGCGCACTGGGGTTAAGACCTGAGTGTGTGGGCTCTTCTGAGCCTTGCAGTTACATAGGGTAACAGCTATCTGAAAAAACGCGTTTATTTCGGGCTGAAAAACACGTTTTGAAAAGTGAGCTGTTACTGACCCATAACTTACATGGGGTTGACCAAACTTGCAGAAACATGTTTATTTCTGCTGAAAAACATGTTTTGACACTTTCAGCGCACTGGGGTTAAGACCTGAGTGTGTGGGCTCTTCTGAGCCTTGCAGTTACATAGGGTAACAGCTATCTGAAAAAACGCGTTTATTTCGGGCTGAAAAACACGTTTTGAAAAGTGAGCTGTTACTGACCCATAACTTACATGGGGTTGACCAAACTTGCAGAAACATGTTTATTTCTGCTGAAAAACATGTTTTGACACTTTCAGCACACTGGGGTTAAGACCTGAGTGTGTGGGCTCTTCTGAGCCTTGCAGTTACATAGGGATACAGCTGTCTGAAAAAACGCGTTTATTTCGGGCTGAAAAACACGTTTTGAAAAGTGAGCTGTTACTGACCCATAACTTACATGGGGTTGACCAAACTTGCAGAAACATGTTTATTTCTGCTGAAAAACATGTTTTGACACTTTCAGCACACTGGGGTTAAGACCTGAGTGTGTGGGCTCTTCTGAGCCTTGCAGTTACTTAGGGATACAGCTGTCTGAAAAAACGCGTTTATTTCGGGCTGAAAAACACGTTTTGAAAAGTGAGCTGTTACTGACCCATAACTTACATGGGGTTGACCAAACTTGCAGAAACATGTTTATTTCTGCTGAAAAACATGTTTTGACACTTTCAGCGCACTGGGGTTAAGACCTGAGTGTGTGGGCTCTTCTGAGCCTTGCAGTTACATAGGGTAACAGCTATCTGAAAAAACGCGTTTATTTCGGGCTGAAAAACACGTTTTGAAAAGTGAGCTGTTACTGACCCATAACTTACATGGGGTTGACCAAACTTGCAGAAACATGTTTATTTCTGCTGAAAAACATGTTTTGACACTTTCAGCACACTGGGGTTAAGACCTGAGTGTGTGGGCTCTTCTGAGCCTTGCAGTTACATAGGGATACAGCTGTCTGAAAAAACGCGTTTATTTCGGGCTGAAAAACACGTTTTGAAAAGTGAGCTGTTACTGACCCATAACTTACATGGGGTTGACCAAACTTGCAGAAACATGCTTATTTCTGCTGAAAAACATGTTTTGACACTTTCAGCACACTGGGGTTAAGACCTGAGTGTGTGGGCTCTTCTGAGCCTTGCAGTTACATAGGGATACAGCTGTCTGAAAAAACGCGTTTATTTCGGGCTGAAAAACACGTTTTGAAAAGTGAGCTGTTACTGACCCATAACTTACATGGGGTTGACCAAACTTGCAGAAACATGTTTATTTCTGCTGAAAAACATGTTTTGACACTTTCAGCACACTGGGGTTAAGACCTGAGTGTGTGGGCTCTTCTGAGCCTTGCAGTTACATAGGGATACAGCTGTCTGAAAAAACGCGTTTATTTCGGGCTGAAAAACACGTTTTGAAAAGTGAGCTGTTACTGACCCATAACTTACATGGGGTTGACCAAACTTGCAGAAACATGTTTATTTCTGCTGAAAAACATGTTTTGACACTTTCAGCGCACTGGGGTTAAGACCTGAGTGTGTGGGCTCTTCTGAGCCTTGCAGTTACATAGGGATACAGCTGTCTGAAAAAACGCGTTTATTTCGGGCTGAAAAACACGTTTTGAAAAGTGAGCTGTTACTGACCCATAACTTACATGGGGTTGACCAAACTTGCAGAAACATGCTTATTTCTGCTGAAAAACATGTTTTGACAGTTTCAGCACACTGGGGTTAAGACCTGAGTGTGTGGGCTCTTCTGAGCCTTGCAGTTACATAGGGATACAGCTGTCTGAAAAAACGCGTTTATTTCGGGCTGAAAAACACGTTTTGAAAAGTGAGCTGTTACTGACCCATAAGTTACATGGGGTTGACCAAACTTGCAGAAACATGTTTATTTCTGCTGAAAAACATGTTTTGACACTTTCAGCGCACTGGGGTTAAGACCTGAGTGTGTGGGCTCTTCTGAGCCTTGCAGTTACATAGGGTAACAGCTATCTGAAAAAACGCGTTTATTTCGGGCTGAAAAACACGTTTTGAAAAGTGAGCTGTTACTGACCCATAACTTACATGGGGTTGACCAAACTTGCAGAAACATGTTTATTTCTGCTGAAAAACATGTTTTGACACTTTCAGCGCACTGGGGTTAAGACCTGAGTGTGTGGGCTCTTCTGAGCCTTGCAGTTACATAGGGTAACAGCTATCTGAAAAAACGCGTTTATTTCGGGCTGAAAAACACGTTTTGAAAAGTGAGCTGTTACTGACCCATAACTTACATGGGGTTGACCAAACTTGCAGAAACATGTTTATTTCTGCTGAAAAACATGTTTTGACACTTTCAGCACACTGGGGTTAAGACCTGAGTGTGTGGGCTCTTCTGAACCTTGCAGTTACATAGGGATACAGCTGTCTGAAAAAACGCGTTTATTTCGGGCTGAAAAACACGTTTTGAAAAGTGAGCTGTTACTGACCCATAACTTACATGGGGTTGACCAAACTTGCAGAAACATGCTTATTTCTGCTGAAAAACATGTTTTGACAGTTTCAGCACACTGGGGTTAAGACCTGAGTGTGTGGGCTCTTCTGAGCCTTGCAGTTACATAGGGATACAGCTGTCTGAAAAAACGCGTTTATTTCGGGCTGAAAAACACGTTTTGAAAAGTGAGCTGTTACTGACCCATAACTTACATGGGGTTGACCAAACTTGCAGAAACATGTTTATTTCTGCTGAAAAACATGTTTTGACACTTTCAGCGCACTGGGGTTAAGACCTGAGTGTGTGGGCTCTTCTGAGCCTTGCAGTTACATAGGGTAACAGCTGTCTGAAAAAACGCGTTTATTTCGGGCTGAAAAACACGTTTTGAAAAGTGAGCTGTTACTGACCCATAACTTACATGGGGTTGACCAAACTTGCAGAAACATGCTTATTTCTGCTGAAAAACATGTTTTGACACTTTCAGCACACTGGGGTTAAGACCTGAGTGTGTGGGCTCTTCTGAGCCTTGCAGTTACATAGGGATACAGCTGTCTGAAAAAACGCGTTTATTTCGGGCTGAAAAACACGTTTTGAAAAGTGAGCTGTTACTGACCCATAACTTACATGGGGTTGACCAAACTTGCAGAAACATGTTTATTTCTGCTGAAAAACATGTTTTGACACTTTCAGCACACTGGGGTTAAGACCTGAGTGTGTGGGCTCTTCTGAGCCTTGCAGTTACATAGGGATACAGCTGTCTGAAAAAACGCGTTTATTTCGGGCTGAAAAACACGTTTTGAAAAGTGAGCTGTTACTGACCCATAACTTACATGGGGTTGACCAAACTTGCAGAAACATGCTTATTTCTGCTGAAAAACATGTTTTGACACTTTCAGCGCACTGGGGTTAAGACCTGAGTGTGTGGGCTCTTCTGAGCCTTGCAGTTACATAGGGTAACAGCTATCTGAAAAAACGCGTTTATTTCGGGCTGAAAAACACGTTTTGAAAAGTGAGCTGTTACTGACCCATAACTTACATGGGGTTGACCAAACTTGCAGAAACATGTTTATTTCTGCTGAAAAACATGTTTTGACACTTTCAGCACAGTGGGGTTAAGACCTGAGTGTGTGGGCTCTTCTGAGGCTTGCAGTTACATAGGGATACAGCTGTCTGAAAAAACGCGTTTATTTCGGGCTGAAAAACACGTTTTGAAAAGTGAGCTGTTACTGCCCCATAAGTTACATGGGGTTGACCAAACTTGCAGACACATGTTTATTTCTGCTGAAAAACATGTTTTGACACTTTCAGCACACTGGGGTTAAGACCTGAGTGTGTGGGCTCTTCTGAGCCTTGCAGTTACATAGGGATACAGCTGTCTGAAAAAACGCGTTTATTTCGGGCTGAAAAACACGTTTTGAAAAGTGAGCTGTTACTGACCCATAACTTACATGGGGTTGACCAAACTTGCAGAAACATGTTTATTTCTGCTGAAAAACATGTTTTGACACTTTCAGCACACTGGGGTTAAGACCTGAGTGTGTGGGCTCTTCTGAGCCTTGCAGTTACATAGGGATACAGCTGTCTGAAAAAACGCGTTTATTTCGGGCTGAAAAACACGTTTTGAAAAGTGAGCTGTTACTGACCCATAACTTACATGGGGTTGACCAAACTTGCAGAAACATGTTTATTTCTGCTGAAAAACATGTTTTGACACTTTCAGCGCACTGGGGTTAAGACCTGAGTGTGTGGGCTCTTCTGAGCCTTGCAGTTACATAGGGTAACAGCTATCTGAAAAAACGCGTTTATTTCGGGCTGAAAAACACGTTTTGAAAAGTGAGCTGTTACTGACCCATAACTTACATGGGGTTGACCAAACTTGCAGAAACATGTTTATTTCTGCTGAAAAACATGTTTTGACACTTTCAGCACACTGGGGTTAAGACCTGTGTGTGTGGGCTCTTCTGAGCCTTGCAGTTACATAGGGATACAGCTGTCTGAAAAAACGCGTTTATTTCGGGCTGAAAAACACGTTTTGAAAAGTGAGCTGTTACTGACCCATAACTTACATGGGGTTGACCAAACTTGCAGAAACATGTTTATTTCTGCTGAAAAACATGTTTTGACACTTTCAGCACACTGGGGTTAAGACCTGAGTGTGTGGGCTCTTCTGAGCCTTGCAGTTACATAGGGATACAGCTGTCTGAAAAAACGCGTTTATTTCGGGCTGAAAAACACGTTTTGAAAAGTGAGCTGTTACTGACCCATAACTTACATGGGGTTGACCAAACTTGCAGAAACATGCTTATTTCTGCTGAAAAACATGTTTTGACACTTTCAGCGCACTGGGGTTAAGACCTGAGTGTGTGGGCTCTTCTGAGCCTTGCAGTTACATAGGGTAACAGCTATCTGAAAAAACGCGTTTATTTCGGGCTGAAAAACACGTTTTGAAAAGTGAGCTGTTACTGACCCATAACTTACATGGGGTTGACCAAACTTGCAGAAACATGTTTATTTCTGCTGAAAAACATGTTTTGACACTTTCAGCACAGTGGGGTTAAGACCTGAGTGTGTGGGCTCTTCTGAGGCTTGCAGTTACATAGGGATACAGCTGTCTGAAAAAACGCGTTTATTTCGGGCTGAAAAACACGTTTTGAAAAGTGAGCTGTTACTGCCCCATAAGTTACATGGGGTTGACCAAACTTGCAGACACATGTTTATTTCTGCTGAAAAACATGTTTTGACACTTTCAGCACACTGGGGTTAAGACCTGAGTGTGTGGGCTCTTCTGAGCCTTGCAGTTACATAGGGATACAGCTGTCTGAAAAAACGCGTTTATTTCGGGCTGAAAAACACGTTTTGAAAAGTGAGCTGTTACTGACCCATAACTTACATGGGGTTGACCAAACTTGCAGAACCATGTTTATTTCTGCTGAAAAACATGTTTTGACACTTTCAGCACACTGGGGTTAAGACCTGAGTGTGTGGGCTCTTCTGAGCCTTGCAGTTACATAGGGATACAGCTGTCTGAAAAAACGCGTTTATTTCGGGCTGAAAAACACGTTTTGAAAAGTGAGCTGTTACTGACCCATAACTTACATGGGGTTGACCAAACTTGCAGAAACATGTTTATTTCTGCTGAAAAACATGTTTTGACACTTTCAGCACACTGGGGTTAAGACCTGAGTGTGTGGGCTCTTCTGAGCCTTGCAGTTACATAGGGATACAGCTGTCTGAAAAAACGCGTTTATTTCGGGCTGAAAAACACGTTTTGAAAAGTGAGCTGTTACTGACCCATAACTTACATGGGGTTGACCAAACTTGCAGAAACATGCTTATTTCTGCTGAAAAACATGTTTTGACACTTTCAGCGCACTGGGGTTAAGACCTGAGTGTGTGGGCTCTTCTGAGCCTTGCAGTTACATAGGGTAACAGCTATCTGAAAAAACGCGTTTATTTCGGGCTGAAAAACACGTTTTGAAAAGTGAGCTGTTACTGCCCCATAAGTTACATGGGGTTGACCAAACTTGCAGACACATGTTTATTTCTGCTGAAAAACATGTTTTGACACTTTCAGCACACTGGGGTTAAGACCTGAGTGTGTGGGCTCTTCTGAGCCTTGCAGTTACATAGGGATACAGCTGTCTGAAAAAACGCGTTTATTTCGGGCTGAAAAACAAGTTTTGAAAAGTGAGCTGTTACTGACCCATAACTTACATGGGGTTGACCAAACTTGCAGAAACATGTTTATTTCTGCTGAAAAACATGTTTTGACACTTTCAGCGCACTGGGGTTAAGACCTGAGTGTGTGGGCTCTTCTGAGGCTTGCAGTTACATAGGGTAACAGCTATCTGAAAAAACGCGTTTATTTCGGGCTGAAAAACACGTTTTGAAAAGTGAGCTGTTACTGACCCATAACTTACATGGGGTTGACCAAACTTGCAGAAACAAGTTTATTTCTGCTGAAAAACATGTTTTGACACTTTCAGCACACTGGGGTTAAGACCTGAGTGTGTGGGCTCTTCTTAGCCTTGCAGTTACATAGGGATACAGCTGTCTGAAAAAACGCGTTTATTTCGGGCTGAAAAACACGTTTTGAAAAGTGAGCTGTTACTGACCCATAACTTACATGGGGTTGACCAAACTTGCAGAAACATGTTTATTTCTGCTGAAAAACATGTTTTGACACTTTCAGCACACTGGGGTTAAGACCTGAGTGTGTGGGCTCTTCTGAGCCTTGCAGTTACATAGGGATACAGCTGTCTGAAAAAACGCGTTTATTTCGGGCTGAAAAACACGTTTTGAAAAGTGAGCTGTTAATGACCCATAGTTTGGTCAACTTTGGGGTTGACCAAACTTGCAGAAACAAGTTTATTTCTGCTGAAAAACATGTTTTGACTCTTTCAGCACAGTGGGGTTAAGACCTGAGTGTGTGGGCTCTTCTGAGCCTTGCAGATACATAGGGATACAGCTGTCTGAAAAAACGCGTTTATTTCGGGCTGAAAAACACGTTTTGAAAAGTGAGCTGTTACTGACCCATAACTTACATGGGGTTGACCAAACTTGCAGAAACATGCTTATTTCTGCTGAAAAACATGTTTTGACACTTTCAGCGCACTGGTGTTAAGACCTGAGTGTGTGGGCTCTTCTGAGCCTTGCAGTTACATAGGGTAACAGCTATCTGAAAAAACGCGTTTATTTCGGGCTGAAAAACACGTTTTGAAAAGTGAGCTGTTACTGACCCATAACTTACATGGGGTTGACCAAACTTGCAGAAACATGCTTATTTCTGCTGAAAAACATGTTTTGACACTTTCAGCGCACTGGGGTTAAGACCTGAGTGTGTGGGCTCTTCTGAGCCTTGCAGTTACATAGGGTAACAGCTGTCTGAAAAAACGCGTTTATTTCGGGCTGAAAAACACGTTTTGAAAAGTGAGCTGTTACTGCCCCATAAGTTACATGGGGTTGACCAAACTTGCAGAAACATGTTTATTTCTGCTGAAAAACATGTTTTGACACTTTCAGCACACTGGGGTTAAGACCTGAGTGTGTGGGCTCTTCTGAGCCTTGCAGTTACATAGGGATACAGCTGTCTGAAAAAACGCGTTTATTTCGGGCTGAAAAACACGTTTTGAAAAGTGAGCTGTTACTGACCCATAACTTACATGGGGTTGACCAAACTTGCAGAAACATGCTTATTTCTGCTGAAAAACATGTTTTGACACTTTCAGCGCACTGGGGTTAAGACCTGAGTGTGTGGGCTCTTCTGAGCCTTGCAGTTACATAGGGTAACAGCTATCTGAAAAAACGCGTTTATTTCGGGCTGAAAAACACGTTTTGAAAAGTGAGCTGTTACTGACCCATAACTTACATGGGGTTGACCAAACTTGCAGAAACATGTTTATTTCTGCTGAAAAACATGTTTTGACACTTTCAGCACACTGGGGTTAAGACCTGAGTGTGTGGGCTCTTCTGAGCCTTGCAGTTACATAGGGATACAGCTGTCTGAAAAAACGCGTTTATTTCGGGATGAAAAACACGTTTTGAAAAGTGAGCTGTTACTGACCCATAACTTACATGGGGTTGACCAAACTTGCAGAAACATGTTTATTTCTGCTGAAAAACATGTTTTGACACTTTCAGCACAGTGGGGTTAAGACCTGAGTGTGTGGGCTCTTCTGAGCCTTGCAGTTACATAGGGATACAGCTGTCTGAAAAAACGCGTTTATTTCGGGATGAAAAACACGTTTTGAAAAGTGAGCTGTTAATGACCCATAGTTTGGTCAACTTTTGGGTTGACCAAACTTGCAGAAACAAGTTTATTTCTGCTGAAAAACATGTTTTGACTCTTTCAGCACAGTGGGGTTAAGACCTGATTGTGTGGGCTCTTCTGAGCCTTGCAGATACATAGGGATACAGCTGTCTGAAAAAACGCGTTTATTTCGGGCTGAAAAACACGTTTTGAAAAGTGAGCTGTTACTGACCCATAACTTACATGGGGTTGACCAAACTTGCAGAAACATGCTTATTTCTGCTGAAAAACATGTTTTGACACTTTCAGCGCACTGGTGTTAAGACCTGAGTGTGTGGGCTCTTCTGAGCCTTGCAGTTACATAGGGTAACAGCTATCTGAAAAAACGCGTTTATTTCGGGCTGAAAAACACGTTTTGAAAAGTGAGCTGTTACTGACCCATAACTTACATGGGGTTGACCAAACTTGCAGAAACATGCTTATTTCTGCTGA